>NC_143154.1:27718357-28018357 GCF_041381405.1 Jatropha curcas | reverse complement strand
AAAAATAGACATCTTTTATTTGTGCTCTAAAAGAATGGAGTAGGAGTGATCATTTTAGTGACAAACGTTTGGTGGAGAGGTGGAGCGGTGGAGCCGCAGAAGCATATGTTATCTCTTCGCCAGAAAAGGCATCTATTGTTCTTTTCCTGTTGAATGACTAATGAAGTCTGAGAAATTGACATTCTCTGCTAATATGCATACCTTGAAAAGTTTGTTGTTTAAGCATGAAAGTTAAGGATAATAATTTTTTCCCGTTAAGCTCACTTCATAATGGCAGAAAGTTAAATCATATTCTAAGGTCCAACATTTGTGCTAGAACAATCTTGTCCGACTGTGGTCTTACATGATCTTACATGACCCGTTTGTTGGTAGTCAGTAGCATGTATAATTCCCTAGTGGAGGTAACTGGCCCTAAGGAGACAATATCACTATGTTTTCTCTGCTGTTCTGTGCCCAACACCCGTGTTATTATGTGCCTTCTTTCCTGGAGAATTGCAATTGACAAGATCTTCCCTTTTGGTTGGCAGTTCATATCAATTATCATTGTAGGAATGGATTGTGTCTTCCTGCAAGATTGACATTTGGACGAGCCATGTGATAGGCTCTCTGGAGATTTACTTCGCTGAAGCTGAAGTCAACTATCGCAATCTCATCTGAACTCTCGACTGCACTGCTTTGCCATCTTGCCATTGGCTAAATGTTTCATATTGAATGGTTGACCTCCAACCATCTTGTTTTAATCATCTATTAAATTACTGTGAGCATGTAATACCATGTAAACATTATGTATGCACCCGTATCAATATATATATATATATATATATATATATGGATGGCAGATTGATATCTGCGATAATTCAGGTATTTGATTGAAGTAGAATGAAGTTCTTGCAACATCTACAAGTCCGTCCTCCTTCCCCGTAGTTATTCTTCTGTCCTGTGATGGAATGCAATGGTGGAATCATCCCGTTGTCCTCGTAATATCCTGTCATCTTCACCTGCATAAAAAAATTTGAAATAGCAGCCGGGGGCTAGCCATTGGTACGAGTCTGGTCAAAATTTATACGGATTGATGAATCATTGATGAAATGAATCAGGCTACTCAGTTTGCTAAAACAGAAGTGCCAATTATTGCTATGTTCTTGTTGTATCTACTACTAGTTCTAGCAATGGTGAACATTAATTCCATGATTCTGACAAGTAAGCGTTTACATAATCCAGAACTGGGAAGGGGCAATGTCGTCTGACAAATTAAAAAAAAAAAAAAAAAATCCCACGCTTTCAGGGTTGCCTTAAAAAGTTTGTGAAGCGAATAGACAACATACACAAGGTTCAAGATAGGATAAAACTGTATTCTTGTACAAGAGTTTATGTTAAGATACAGTAACTGAAAGTCATATAAACAAGTTATGCACCAGATCATATTCTCTGTTTCATTCCAATTCTTCAAAGTCCAACCCGGAAATCTTCATCTGCCCAATGTTGACTGCATATTCTTTCAGACGTCAGTCAGCACACATTTGACAAGGCGTTTCAAGATGTAAGAATGTCATACTAAAGCACAACATTAGAAGCACACTGTTAGCATGTAAAAATCATTGTTCCAAGGCATACGCCATGAAATCCAGTTCAAGGGCCAGCGCTCCTGAAAAGGGCAAGAAGTTCTTGCACTGAAGAATTATCTTCACATCTTTTTTGTTTTTGACAAACTAGGAGACAGAAGAAGATGAAAGAACCTCAACTTAGTATAAGAATTCCTTCAATAAAAAGATAAAGATCTTAACAGCACGAGAACTGTGTCATGAGCCTCCAAATTAACTTAATTTGAAAATGGTTGATGAATGTTAGTAACTAATTAATGGCCAGCCCATTATGATAATAAACTAATCTCTTTTGCAGAAATCATCCAATGAACGTTCGTAATGTGTTAGAATTATGATATGGCTGACATGCAAGTGGAACACATAATGTTGTATGCATCTCTTATATTGCTATGGAAAAATTGAAAATGACTACTTGAAATGATAACCGGATTAAAATTAGTAATATCAGGTAGTCAGCAGAGCGCAAGGCTCTAGAAATGTTGGTGAACATAACTTTCTTCAAAAATTTAAAGGATGGAATACGTACCAACAGCATCTAGCCCAGCTAATTTTGGCATGAACTTCCTAAGATGCTCTTCTGCGGCATTCTCAGCTTTCAATGTCTCGCACACAAATGACACAGAAATTTTTTTCTTCCCAGGTTTTTGTTCTGCCATTGCTACGATATCCTTTTCCCAGCTGTGAGACAGGATAAAAAATGCTATTGTAATTCACAAGAGAAAATTTATAAGCCTCACAAAGCCCCAGCATAAAAGTTTACACCAAATGATTAGCTACAAGAATTTAATAAAATTATAATAGATAACATCCAGCATGATCTAATATTTTCTGATTCTGAGGGCAAAGTTCTGAACTGCTACTCTATCCAAAACTACTCTAATTTTTTATCTTTCCCCTTCCAAAAAAAAAAAAAAAAACATGTATTAATATATCTTTAATCATTATATTACTGCAGATATACTACTCGTACAAACTTGTTTTTTTATTGATTAGTAAACAAGAACTTTCACTTGTGTGCAAAAGAAGGGGTTCAATCGAATTAAACCAAAAAAAGTAAGGAAATTAGTTAAAGAGTCTATACAGAATGATTATTGGGCACAAAATACAATAGAAAGAAATCTAGGATACATCACCTAATATATATGTAAACACAAAACAACCATCTTGTTTTTCCTAGTCCTCCTAACAGGTTTTTCTTTTTGTTTTTTGAAATAATTTGAGTTGTGCCTATGTATGGTGCATCCAGGAGGGAATAGCTACAATTGGGGTTGGGGCTACAAATGTTAAGATCGAGATTGAATTGTTGAAGGTATACTTGAACTCAAGTCGAGCTTGAAAAACCCGATCTCGAGCTCTTTTACAATTTATAATAATAATAAAAAAGACATTTCTTTACAGGATTGAACTCACGCTCAACTCATTTATTAAATGAGCTTGATAAGCAAGCTCGAGTTCCACTTCTCAAACTTATAGATCGAGCTTGAAAACCCAATTTCGAGCTCTTTTACAATTTATAATAATAATAAAATAGACGTTTCTTTACAGGATCGAACTCAAGCGCAACTCATTTATTAAATGAACTTGATAAGCAAGCTCGAGTTCCACTTCTCAAACTTATAGAACAAGCTTTTCCCAAATTGAACCTCGAGCGACTCACAAGCAGCTTGACTTATTTACATCCTTAGCTACAATTAATATCAATGACAAGTAGTCACCAAGCAACACAGTTTCAGAACTTAGGAAGTCCAAGATGGCCTACCCATGAGCATGATCAATGTTATGGAAGCGAGCAGCATCATGGCCTCTACACTCTACTACAACAGCTTGTTCTTTCCCACTCTGCCAAACATTTATTAGAGGCAATAAAAAGAAAAAAATGAAGATTAGACAAAATTTGTATAGAAAGAAAAACAGGAATGTAGAAATCAAACAGTTCCCTTACATTGTAGTCAATGATTGTAAGCTTGATCAGGCGATAATCCTCACCCCTGCTGCACTCCCTTTCACAAGTTAATTCTTTTCACCATAAAGAAAATAAGTTCAGAAAGGAAAAAAAAAAATATATATATATATATATATATATATATATATATATTTTAAAACTCCACATTAAAACTATCCTAACAAAGATCTACTACTTTGTTTAACAGAAACAATTCCTATGTTGATTCTACCTAAAGTCAAATTGTGTTTGGCCATTGAATTTTGTTTCGGTAAGAGTCAGTAGGATGGAGAAATGGACTGTTTATGTCCAATCACCATTCGATATCATCGCCAAGCTCTACTTCTAGTTGATATATCTAGCAAAAAGAAGTGACAAGCTAGAAAATAAATAACCAAACTTTCCCGTGCCAAAAATTCTATTAACTGAAAGAAAATAAATCATTTAGAGATTCTTGTAGTACAGGGGCTAACTATGGAGACATGTCAATGTTGGAATGCTCAACACATCTCATACAGATGAATACACAACATAAAAGTCCAGCAGCTACAACCTAAGTTGCAATTGAGAATTCAAATATATGAAAACTATTGATGAGACTTTTAATGCAAAAGGAATAATTTTGTTTGTTTCTGCACAACATAACCCACAATGGAGGACTCCTAAAAGCATGTGCATGTGCATTTTTACATAAAGGACTCCTAAAAGCACTAATTTTCACCAGCACTTTCAAATTCATAGCAAATTTGAGAGGACAGTACTGTTCTCAGCTCTTGCACATACAAACATTAGTAATGAAGAGAAAACTTGGACTTTTGCTTGGTTTTCCAAATATTATGCAAATCCAGTTTCCTTCTTTTCTTAAGAAAATAAAATTCTTTCCAGTACAGCCTGAAAATTTCTTTTCCAGCCTGGTATCCTGGTTCTTAAAGCCATTTCTAAAACTAAGAAAAGTCGATAGTAAAAACTACATTCCCAAAATAAATTTATTAATCATTAGAGCAACAATAATAATATCCAGGGCATCATTGCTTCGACTAATGCATCCAAATCCAGTGTAATCAGTAACGGACACACACATGCGCAAATCAAATACATAGATAAATAAATGTAGAGGAGTACCAGTGCCATGAAGGCCATAGCAAATGGACTGAGGAAGCTGAATAAAGTGACCAGATATGGACCCATATGGTAATAATGCTATAGATGCCACTCCTGCTTTCACCTCCTCCATTTTTTCACTATGTGATTCTGCTTCCTTTGAATCCTTTCCCTCTTCTTCCTCTGCCACAGTAAATGCAAATAAAAATTAAAAAAAAATGTGTAAAATTGATCCACTAGAGAGTAATAAACAAAATTTAGACTAAACCCATTAAATGAGAACCGAAAACAAATGAACTTTAACTTACCCATCACTTGAAAATTTCTGGTAAATGCTAATCCTTAACCTTGTAATTGATCTTTAACGTCGTTCTATTATCATATATGAGCCGCAGAAGCCGGTACTGCTGCCTGGAAATCGAATAAACGGCAACTCATAAACGGATAAACTGGTTGGGAGAAAAGAAAAAAGGACGGCGGTCTTTTATAGTTAACTGGGAGTCATTCTCCTTCACCTACACGACGTGTCGTTCACCAACCGCGACTAATCTTCACAAATTACACGGCATCGTTTGACTCGACCGATTCTTTCTTTTGTTTTTGGAACGAGACTCGACAGATAAAAAATGCCGTTTGCTGCACTCGACAGGTAAAATCTTCACTGCACAGTCTCTCTCTACTTCCCTCATCTTTATCCCACCAATACCCAAGCTCTTTCCAGGTAGCCTATCCCTTAAAGACTCAATTTTTTTCCCTTTATTTTATGTTTGACATCCATCTTTCGCAGGTATGGCGTTTTATTTTGATTTCTTCCACTAGTTTAAGCAACGTTATTAGCTTTTCCTTATTTGAGGGCTTATACGGGATTATACTACTGGGTCCTGCTCATAGTCTTGGTTAGTCGTTGTGTCAGAGATGTTTTATTGAAGTGAATAACGTTAATGGTTGCTTATTACTCTACTCTGCCTCCAGTAATGGGAGAAATGCTAGGGAATTCAATTCCAGTTAATTTGAGGTCGAATGGATTTACTTGTCAAAGTAGCTTGTATATGCCAAGTAATTGTGAATATAAGAATTATCATTGTAGCCAGTATAGTAGTTTGGGTGTGAAAATGAGTAGAAGTCAGGTTGGACTATGTGATGTTAGTGTGGTTTCCATGTCCATAAAGGGGTATACAGGATTTAGATGTGTGGAACTGAAGATACCATATTTAAGTTCAAGCTTCGGGTCCACTAAAATAGCAAAATTGTTAGCTGTATCAAATTTGGTTGCTAGCAATGATTATGGGTTGGTTTCTGAAGAAAATGAAAATAAGGAAATGATTCAAAGAGGACATGAAGTTAATACAGATTGTTATGAAGAATATGCCCCTCCTTGGGGAAATTTGATGCTTTACGGGGAATTGGATATGGATCCTGAAAGTATTATCCAGCCGTCAGTGGCTTCAAGAAATGATTCAAGAAATAAAGTTACCATTGATGACACTAGGGTACATCTTTTAGAGGAAACAGATGGAGAAGAGTTATCAAGAAGGATTTTGATGCTTAGTAGATCTAATAAAGTTAAAAGTGCAATAGAATTGTTCAGGTCCATGGAGTTCTCGGGTATACGACCCAATGGACATGCATGTAATTCTCTTATCTCTTGCCTTTTAAGAAATAAAATACTTGATTATGCATTGAGAGTCTTTGGGTTCACGAGGAGAAATGAGATCTCAACAGGCCACACGTATGCCTTAATTCTAAAAGCAGTAGCAGATACACAGAGTATTGAATCCTCGCTTAATATGTTTGCAGAATTAGGAGGGTTTTCCAGAGAGAATAATGATTTTGATGTGATTGTTTATAACACAATGATATCTGTTTGTGGAAGATCAAACAATTGGGTTGATACAGAGAGAATATGGAAAAGCATGAAAGAAAAGGGCCTTCATGGGACACAGATTACTTACTCGCTGTTGGTTAGCATTTTTGTGCGATGTGGCCAGAATGAGCTGGCGCTTGATGCATACAATGAGATGGATCAAAATGGAATTAAACCAAGAGATGACACATTGCAGGCTGTAATTGGAGCATGTGCGAAGGATGGAAAGTGGGAATTAGCTCTATGTATTTTCCAAAATATGTTGAAACGTGGGCTGAAGCCAAATCTTATCGCATGTAATGCATTGATGAATGCACTTGGAAAAGCTGGTGAACTCAAACTTGCATTTAAGGTCTTTGAAAAAGTTAAATCTTTGGGTCATACACCTGATGCGTACACATGGAATGCATTGCTTAATGGACTATACAGGGCAAATCAATTTGCTGATGCTCTTCAGCTTTTTGAGAGCATAAAAAGGGAAAGAAGCTCTCAAATTAATGAACACTTGTATAACACTGCTTTAATGTCATGTCAGAAGCTTGGTTTATGGGATAAAGCTCTGCAGCTACTATGGCAGTTGGAAGCTTCTGAACTGCCGATCTCAACAACTTCTTATAATCTTGTTATTGGTGCTTGTGAGATTGCTAGAAAGCCAAAAGTTGCTTTACAAGTCTATGAGCACATGGTTCACCAGAAATGCACTCCAGACACATTTACTTATTTGTCATTGATAAGAAGTTGCATTTGGGCATCTCTTTGGAGTGATGTGGAAGAAATTCTAGATGTAAGATATTTTGATATTCTATGCTATACCTATTTCAGTCAAATCTTTACGTTTTTTAAACTTACCCAGGTGATGAAACATAAATTAAAGAAATATTTCGATGAGCTGCATCTCTAACAAATATTATATGAAAAACTTTCTTGTCTGTTAATATGTCAAATCCTTGTACTGGCAACTTCTCTAGATTGTAAAAGAAAATTTACAACTTAGTTCCTTCCCCGCCCTTCCCTGTACACTTGTGAATAGTTGCACTTCTTGCATTAGAATGTGTATTCGGTTTCTAATCTGAGTAGTAATTATAATCAACTAACCAACAGAATAACTAAATTTTGTCAATTGGCAGTGCAATGGACCGTAATGTCTATGATGTTCAAACTTAATTCCATATGCACAGGTCCTTACACCTTGTTTATTTGATTGTCTGCTTGAACCTTTTATTTTCCGGATAGAACTATGTCCTTCGCATTCCAAATGTTAACAAATAAAGATTTTCCTTTTCCTGCATTGCAGAAAGTTGCACCAGACGTGTCTCTCTACAATGCTGTCATTCATGGTATGTGTCTAAGAGGCAGAGTTGAATCAGCTAAGAAGTTGTACATGAAAATGCGCAGCAGAGGTCTCAAACCTGATGGCAAAACACGAGCAATGATGCTTCAGAACCTACGAAAAGTTTCGACGAAATGGAGAAGGTATTCTCACCCCAGACTGAACAGATCCCCTTGCCACAATAGCAGACTTCAAGGAAGAAAATTCAATGTAAATGGAAGATGATCAGCTGACAATTTGTTTATGTGCAAATAGCCCATGTATAGTAGAATTACGTGATTGATATGCTTCATTGTAAAAATAACCTTCTTATACAACTTGCACTTTCATTATTTACACAAAATTCTTCTTTCTGTTACTATGATCATCTTCATTTATGAACTTGACATTCGGCGGTTATGAGGCTGCCAAAAAGTAACTATTTACTTGATGCAAATCTTCACCTATGAAAATTAAATCAAACAGCTATTATAAGTACTCTTTGTACAAGACTGTTCAGTTAAAGCCTATTCTCTTACGCAGATAGCAATCTGAATAGTGCATTTCTTATTGAGGTAGCCATTCAAATTAGTAGGTGAATGCTTGAAGCATGAGAATTTATACATGTCAATATCACAAGAAGAATGTCGTTGCATCAGACAACCCCCCGTTTACTGTACAGATATCTAGAACATTTCTTATGGTTCTGGTTTTGGTTTTTGTCGAAAATCAAACTAGAACCGAAACCGCACAGCCTAATTTGCATGTGGAAGATTTCATGGCATTAGCATCTGATTTACAGTACGGATGTTGTTTCAACTTCTAATGTGAATCGACTCCAAAAGAAAGTTGTCATACACATCAAAGTGAAAAATACACTCTCAAAAGAAAGGCATTCTTTTATTAGATTTCTCACATCGCTTTGTTGGCTATGCTTATTTCAAGTACAGAGTCATTAGCGTGCTCCAAAGGCTTAAAGGGCAATGACTCCTCTAGATGACTAAATATCAATAAGCCAAACAACTTCGAAATGCTTCAACAATGCAGAAAATATACCTTGAGGCTTTATATTTTCTATATAAGTATAACATTGTACAAGATGAAAAGTTCATTTAGTATCTATTTAAGATCTTCCAAAAAGAACTTGTACCGCATCATTGTGTGCATAAACTCAAAAGGCATTCATCGAGTTTGTGAAACAGCTCGACTTTCTGCAGGAGAAGAATCTGCACTAGTTTCAAGCCGCTTGAAGAGTAGCTTTTGCTGGGGAAGTTGGCCATTTGAAAATGCTGTAACCTCTGTGTCTATTAACACAGTATCCTCGTCCTTAAATTCTCCTCTTAAGATACCCTTGGCAAGTTCATTTTCAACATACTGCTGAATCACCCGCTTGACTGGCCTAGCTCCATAGTTGGGGTCATAACCAAGACTCCCTAAAAGCTCCACAGCCGCCTCGCTCACCTGCATTTTCATCTTCCGGTCTGCAATCCTTTGCTGCACACGCTCCAACTGCAATGGCATACAGACGCATGATGTAAGAATCTCAAAAATATTCAATTACTCATGTGAATTTCATGTGCTCCTGGTATTTTATCTCAAAAATTTCTCAAACAATCAAATTGACCAAATTAAAACGACTCGTGACAAGAAAACTTCACAGAAGCAATCTTACCTGTAATCTGACAATACTGTTTATCTGATTGCGATCCAGAGGCTGGAAAACTATGTACTCATCAACCCTGTTCATGAACTCAGGTCGAAAGACAGATCTTGCAGCTTCCATCACTCTCTGCTTAATAGTTTCATATGCTACCTCCTTTGGCAGGTCATCATCTGTGTCAAGAATGTACTGAGAGCCCACATTGGAAGTCATAATGATGACAGTGTTAGTGAAACTAACAGTGCGACCCTGTGAATCAGTCACCCTTCCATCATCTAAGATCTGAAGGAAGACATTGAACACGTCAGCATGGGCCTTCTCTATCTCATCAAAGAGAATAACTGCATATGGCCTCCTGCGAACTGTCTCTGTCAATTGTCCCCCTTCCTCATACCCTACATAACCTGGTGGGGCACCTATCAGACGTGAAACTGCATGCTTTTCCATGTATTCACTCATGTCAATTCGTACAAGGGCTTCTTCAGTATTGAACATATAGGAAGCTAGTGCTTTAGCCAGTTCTGTTTTCCCAACACCAGTGGGACCCATGAACATGAAGCTAGCAATTGGACGCCGAGGATCTGAGAGACCAGCGCGAGATCTCTGAATTGCTTCAGCTACTGCTTTCACTGCAGGATCCTGACCCACCACACGTTTATGCAGCTCTTCCTCCAAATGTAATAGCTTCTCTCTCTCAGATTGTTTGAGCTTGGAAAGTGGAATGCCAGTCCACTTGCTGACAATCTCAGCAATATCATCTCCAGTAACTTCTTCTCTCAGCATGGACTTTCCTGAACTCATATACTCATCCAACTCTTTCTCAGCATTTTCAAGTTGCCGTTGCAAAGAGTTCAAGCTACCATATTTCAGTTCAGCAGCACGATTAAGATCATACTCTCGCTCAGCCTGCTGAATTTCAAGATTTACCCTATCGATCTGCATAAAGCAAAAAACAAAGATGAGTTACGTCCACAATGATCTGTATTTCTCTAATTTATGTTATGTGAGATGAAAGTCGCTTACTACGTTAAGAAATTTCAAAGTCAGCACAGTATCTTAAGAAATTCCAAAATTCATCAAAATAACTCCCTGTCAATTTCCTGTTTTCAAAACTCACTTTGTTGACCTCACTGACCCATTTTAGACTGTTTAAGACATGCTCAAGAGAGACAATTCTTATGAGATTATCGATGACAATAATAATAATATGCTAATAACAAAAACCATCTGGTCATAATTATACCTCTTCCTTAATTGACTGAATGCGAGTCATTACTGTCTTCTCATGCTCCCATTGCTCCGTCAACTCAGCTTGTTTCTCCTTTAACAGAGACAACTCAGCATCAAGACGGTTCAACCTATCTTTTGAGGCTCTGTCTGTATCATTTGTAAGAGACAGCTTCTCCATTTCCAGCTTCAGTACTGAACGGTCAATTTCATCAAGGGCAGTAGGTTTTGACGTTATCTCCATTTTCAGTTTTGCAGCTGCTTCATCAACTAGATCAATAGCTGCAATTTGAAAAATGCATGAGAATTCCATGGAACTGTAGGTGCTCAAAATGAATTTCATAAACAGTTTGGCATTGATGCAATGCAACTATGCAGCTGCAAACAAACCTAGAAAAATTGCAGGAAATTCAAGAAAGTGACCAAATTAAGAGGAACAGAGAATACTGCCCATTGATTTTCCCTCCCCAATCATGATGATAGCAGTTAAACTCTTTGTGATATAATTAGCTTATTTTTTTGACACTTTGAGTTAGCTGAAATATTTAATGCAACAAAAGTTCCAGGAGAGTCAGAATGAGGTATAGAATTTTAGTTTGCATAGCCAATTGCTATTGCTGAGAAAGCATGAATTGTACCGATTTGCATGCCATCATCAACAGAAAATGCAATGGAAACATAGCCACTGACCATTCAGTCACTAACATAGCATATCAATGCAACAGCTTTACCTTTGTCAGGTAAAAATCTTCCACTGATGTAACGGTCAGACAGAATAGCGGCTTCAACAAGTGCACCATCAGAAATACGAACTCCATGATGCAGCTCATATCTTTCACGCAGCCCTCGAAGTATGGAAACTGTGTCTTCAACTGAAGGTTGATCAACATAAACTTGTTGGAAACGACGCTCCAATGCTGGATCCTTCTCAATGTACTTCCGATATTCATCCAGTGTTGTTGCACCAATGCACCGTAGTTCTCCCCGACCAAGCATAGGCTTCAAGAGATTGCCAGCATCCATTGCACCATTTGTAGCACCTGAAACAGATGATAAATTAATAGAGATTTGCATATCTGTGTAAATTAAGACCATCTTTTTTCCAATTCCATGTGTTAAGGACAGGTTACCATGCTGCATTCCTTTAAACTTTACATGCATGACACGAAGTGGTGGAAAGTTACTTGAATTTTTACTCTTTGATTTAAGATAAATCAATTTGGTACACTCAAAAAAGCCCAACGGAGAAGGAGGAATTTTGATATTTGATGTGAATATTACCTGCCCCAACAACTGTGTGGATCTCATCAATGAAAAGGATAATCTGACCATCTGATTCTGTAACTTCCTTAAGTACAGCCTTCAGTCTATCTTCAAATTCTCCTCGGTATTTTGCCCCAGCAATCAGTGCACCCATGTCAAGGGATATTAGCTAGAAAACAGAAGTTAAAAAAATTAGCACCATATTTTTAAAAAAAAAACATGGATTACAACCAATGCAATGATATCATCCCTCTCAGTGGTAACATCCACCTCCCACCTGAGAGAGCTAGAAGACCTAACAGAGAAAGCAGTCCCTATTGAAACAGAATTTAAAAATTAAGAAACAAACCTTTCTGTTCATCAGAGCTTGAGGTACATCCCCTTGCACAATTCTCTGGGCAAGCCTGTCCAAAAGAAACTGTAAGATTAATCTGCATAAGACAGAAATAGAACACTGGTTCCAGAAATAATTCAGGGTGAGCTTCCCCCTGCATCCAGAACCACAAAAAAAGCCCACCACAAGCAAGCATTCAAATGGCTGGGAATTGGCATATGAGAACCTAAACTCCTCAAGCAGAGAAGATTAAGAATACTAAAAGTTTCAGCACAATGCCAAACCAGAAATGCCCAGTTATGCTGCATACAGAATAAGCAACATACAGGTTGGAACAGGATGTCAAAAAAACCCCTGTTTAAGCAAAAATCGTCAAAGCAATGACAATGCCCTCAACAAACACTTGGCTTTGTGCTTACCCTTCAGAAATTGCAGTTTTCCCGACACCTGGTTCACCAATCAGCACAGGATTGTTCTTTGTTCTCCTAGAGAGAATCTGAATACATCTACGTATCTCATCATCTCTTCCAATAACTGGGTCAAGCTTTCCTGCTTTTGCCATGGCGGTCAAATCTTTTCCATATTTCTCCAGTGCTTCGTATTTCCCTTCAGGATCTGAGACAAAAACAAACTAACAACGTGAGATATTCTAACATTATCAAGCTTTCAACACCTTGAAAAGCAACAAACTCCAATAAGTGAAACAATATGACAGCATCAACAAATAAGCAACTGAATAATGCAGTTAAATTGCTTAAAATAAATATAATACAACTCAATGAAAGCCATCTGTTTTTAATTGCATGGGAAAGGAGGGTCGCTAGGAAATATGCCAAGCCCTCAGCATTACAATCGTGGATGAAGCAAGCTTAATGATTAAACTGTTGAACCAGTTCACAATTCAAATTTGAAAATAACAAAGCTTGAATTGCCTTATAACTTGAGAAACTCAAAACTTTGACCTCACTCAAAAGGAGCAAAGAACAGTGAATAAAAAACAAGGGAAAGAAGAAAAGAATGATAAATACATGCATAGACAAATGCATGCGCAGGTTGGCGCATATGTTCATTTACACATGAAAATACACAAGGTTAAGGAGAGAATATTTACCTTGATCGATAACTGATTGGTGTCCCCTAATTGATTCAACCGCAGATTTCAATGTCTGCAGAGATATCTGAAAATCCTTAAACAACTGTTTTCCAAATCGTTGATCCTGAGCAAATGCAAGGACCAAATGCTCCACGGAAACAAATGAATCCCCATACTCTTTCTTGTATTCCCTGGCTCGCTGTATCAAAGCCTCCAAATCACGTCCTAACATGGAACCAGCAGATTCACCAAGAACCTAGTGTAATTGGACAAAAAGAGAGGTAAAGCAATCAGGTGTTTGTAACAAAGTTTTCTGGCATGCAATGTTAGAACTCGACAGATTGCTTGTCTAACTAAGGAATCTATGACCATATCCATCAAATGATGGATTATATAACAGTAATTCCATGGTAAGGCCTGAGATTTCTCAATTCACTATTCAAATTCTAAAAAGAGTTCATCGATAAACTATAAGATGTTTCAGACCCATCAACACAGCAACAAGAAGCTACCACTCAATTTCCATTTTCAGAATCCTGACATTTTTTAAGCTGTGCCAACCAAGCAGGCATGTAAAGGAGCATTAACAAAAAATATATATATAAGTTACCATTTTCAGAGTTTAAGCAATTAATCAACTTAATCACACTGTAGTCATGTAGACTAAACACTAAAAAGTATCACCCGAATCTAACTTCCATAAACACAGATAAAACCCAGCAAATTACCTTAGGCTGGCGTTGAATAAACTTATCAGTAGCTTCTAAAAGACGAGTATTATCAACTCCAACTTTAGAAAAAATCCTACGAGCAAGTCCATTCTTTTGCTCCAACAAAGCTTTCATCAAATGCTCCGTTTCCACTATTTGATGCTTATTCTCTTTCGCCATATCAGGTGAAGACACAATTGCTTGCCATGCCATATCCGTAAATTCTTGTTGAGTAATCTGTTCAATCAAAAATCCCAAAAATCAATATAGATAACAAAAGAACAGAAGTAAAGCAAATTTCCATAAATTAATAGCAGTTACCCTTCCATTAGAGGCATCACATCTGATAGAGAAAGACCTCCGGTTTCTTGAAATTGGCTCATAACCACCAAAACCACAAGTTCTATTCTTTTTCAATTGAAACGGCTTAAGAGAACAGCGGTTTGCCGATGAGATGTTCAGAGACTGCGGAAACAAGCATTTTCCATTACTTTTAGGCGGACGGCAGAGACTGACTCCGGCAAGCGACGCCGCTGTGGTCGCTGCCATTGCTGAAGCAGCGAAGGACGAGTAAAAAGGAGCTGAGCTAAAGGAAATTAAAGATAAAGATAAGGGCTTTGAGTGGGAATGGAGAGAGGAATTTTGATTTTTGAAGAGAGAAAAGAGAGCTGTTGGTTACTAGTTCATAGAGTTTGAACTTCCAAAGGAAACTAAATAAGCGAGCTGATGCTGTGGAGTGTTCTTGAAAGGTCGCGAATTTGTTGGGATTTGCTCTCTGTTTGCGTGGGCCTATTGTTCGTTACTTGGCCATGTGAAAACACGTGGCTGCTTTCTCTGTATTCGATTGCGGATATGACAGGGAAAGGGGTAAATGCACAAAGATTTATCAAATTCTTGTATCGGATTGTAAATTGGTTAGGTTAAATTTTTGAAAGATAAATAACTAATCAATCTCTCAAATTTAGTTATAAATACAAAATTTTCTCTTTTTTAAATAAATATACGAATTAATCTCTAATAAATAATAATTCAATTCAGTAAAAAAATAATAATAATGTAAATGGTTAAATAATAAACCGTATTAAATTTGGAAGGAATTAATATATAAATTCACTCATCCTATTTTTCATTAAAAATTTTATAATATTTTCAATTTTTATTTTTACTCGTTAAAATCTATTTATATATAATCTGGAAACAAAGAAATATAAGTTGGCACTCTATTCTTTCAGTATCATGTTTTATCTTTTTGCAGCGGAATCTCCGGAGAAACTATGAACAAAAAAGTGAGTGCCTTTTCGTTTTTACTGTGTTCTTACAATATTGCTTTGATGTTTTCAATATGTGAATGGTAATTGGTTTTTGTTGTTTATTTTTGGTTTATTCGATTAGTTTATATTTGTCTATTAAATTTTTTTTAATTTTTATGTAGATAAAAAATATTAAAATCTCTACACGAGAGAAATGATCATCATCTTAATTTCCTATTAATTATAATTGGTTAAATAATTAATAATTATAGATTTTATAATTGGTAGAATTATTATTAAAATTTAATTGAATTATAATACTCATGGGAAATTTATCATAATTGACATTGGTATGTATGTTATTGGTTGAAGTAAATAAATAAAAGATTTTATCTTTTTGTATGACGAATAAAAATATACATATACACATAATTATTTCTCCAATTGTAGAATTATTAATAAAATTTAAATGAATTTTATTTCTTCAATTATTGAATTATTATGACTGCTTTTTTAATATTAGTACTTTAATATTTAGGAGAGAACTTTAAATATAAAATTATTTTATGATTTTATTACATTAATTTTTAAAAATTTATGTTGACCATAAAATAATATATATTAAATTAAGACATAATAACCCACGCAATGCGCGAGCGTTCAATCTAATTAAGAATCTAAAGTAACTTTAATAAAATCAGCCTAGTAAAAATTTAAAATAAAACAATTTTCAAAATTTAGAAAATTAAATTACATTAATATTAATACACTAATATCAAAAATTTTGAAATCAAATTTGAAACCAAATTTGGAACAGTTTAATAAAATTTAAATTTCAACTCAAATCTTCCTAAAAAAAAAAATTCATATCATATCATGTCCCAAAATCTGCAATTAAATTTCTTATCCCCATTATATAATGGGCATTAATATAATTTTTTTTAGTTATTATTATTTATATTTTCAGATTAATTTATACCCATCTAAATGTTCTCTCTGAATATGATTTTAGATACACTCTGCATTATTATTATCATTATTAACAATTCTTTTATGTTTTTTCTTGAAAGGAAGGTGTTAGTATTGATATATACAAGTAAGATTGGTAGATTCTAAAAAAATAATACAATAAAATAAAATAGTAATAAATTATAGAGTTTTAGATAGCAAAGAGCTATCCATTTTAAATAAAGGCAAATCTTATCTATCTATTTTTATGAGGCTGAATTTTAAAATTAAAATCAAACTTTTCTTAAATTTAAAATTGAAAGAAATTGAATTTATAAAATAAAATTATGGTTACCATAAATTTAGTGTTTCAACTTTCGAAAATTTTCTATTTTAACGTCTCATTGGACAATGTTTACATTTAAATGTTTAAATTTCTAAAAAATTTTCAATGGGGTGTTTCAACAAGCTCCATGACAAGTCTGAAATACAATTGGGGCAAAAATGTTGTGCCAAAGTAAAGGTTTTTGCTGACGTGGATATTTTGCTATTTAACCTAGCCCTGTCAGCTTCAATATCTATCGTTCACTTGCCCAAGAGCTCAACAGATTTGATCCTACAGCTACCATATTCTCACTACCCTCAGCTTACTGTAACGGAAACTTCTCTTTAACTCTGCAACGCCATAGCTACTCTCTCTCTATTGTTAAACCAATTTAATTCTCTCGCAACCCATCATCTCTCTTCCCTCTCGCAACCAATCATTACAAAAAAAATAAAAAAAAAAAAAAGAAAAAAACTAGTCTCTCTTATCTCTTCCTGCTCTCTCTCTCTCTCTCTCTCTCTCTCATCACAATGAAAATCATAAAAAAAAGAAGAAAAAATTAGTCTCTCTTCCATCTCCTCTTTCTTCAATGGCTATGGATGTTACGATCCCATCTCTCTCTCTCAATCAGAAAGAACGATCTCTTCCCTTCTTTCGTGAGAGGTGGTTCGTCCAGAAATCACTGCATCAGACCGATGTCGTCGGAATGGGAAGGTGACGGCGCTGCAATCGTAAAACAGAGAGGAAAAGCGAGATTTGGTCCTCTCTTGAAACCCCAAATTATTATTATATACCTTGGTTGGGTTCACTTCAGGTTCGATTCAATCTGAACCGCACAATTCTTGATTTGCTATTGGTTTTAATGGGGCTTTGAGTTTGCAAAATTCAACTCAGCACAGTTGTCGTCCTAATAATTGTATATCCGGCTTGTCACGTGAGCCAGAGACATCCGATTGATTTTTTTTTTTTTATTGAGACATTAAAATAGAAAGTTTTCGAAAATTTAAATATTAAAGATATAATTATCCCAATAAAATTAACTAAAATTCTCAATGTAGCTCATAGAAATATATCTAGTTAGATGTTTATGGAGATTAAAAAAATATAGTTAAATTATAATTTTTACTTTTGGTGTTACTTAATATATTTATTTCTTATAAATATGAAAGGTTTATGTTTTAATTTTTTTTTTTAATTCATCGGAGGTCCGATGGACTAAATTAACACTACGGTTACACAATAAAATTGATTCATCAAATTGTTGAAAATAATTATAATCAAAAGAATTCAAAACTTTCACTAAAATCTGAATAATCAAAAGAATTCAAAACTTTCACTAAAACCAATCAGATTACGCTTAGCATATTTTAATTATTTTTTGATTTCAAAATTTGATTACTATTAATAATAACATATTTATTGATAAAATAGAGTAAAAACATGAATTTCGGAAAGTGAGACTATATGTCAGAGGAATTAATTAAGTTTGATTTCATATTAATTTTTTAAGAAAACCATTAAATTGAAGTAATAATTATTGGTCATATATAAATGGTAAATATGAAAAAAAATATTTATTACTTCTTAAAATCACAAATATGATAAGTATTTTAAAACAAACTATTTTTTTAAATGTGATAAATATTATGAAACAGAGGAGTATAAAATAAAAATTTATGCCTAATTGCCGGTCTACTTTTTTAGTGGTAGTATATTAGTTAAAAGGAAAATAACAAATTGAAATATAAATAAAATAATTATCTAAGCTCCTAATCGAAAGTTGACATTTCTTGCAATTTGTGTCATGTGAGGTATAATGGTTCATGATCCAAGAAAATAATCAACTCATCGAAATTAAATTGCACAGACCTAATGTATTAAAAATAAAAATAAAAAAAGAGAAGGAAAAAATAATTTGAACCGTAAATTATACTCCATTCAAAAAATTAATAAAAATCTCGTATCCTTCCATTCAAAAAATAACAATACTTTCATCAAAGTTAAAACAATATAAATAAATCCCTAAATTATATTAAAAATAACATTTGTATCTCATTACTTTCAAAAAAACTCATTATCACATCCTTAATTTTTATAACTATTTGTTTTTATGAATTCATATAAATTCGAAAGATTTCTTTTATAACAGTTTAAAATATTTTTTTTTGGATGGGACGTGATAGTTTTTTATTTTTTTTATTTTTTGAAAAATAGTGAACTTAAATTTTAATTTCGGATATGATTTAGGAACCTATTTATATTTTTCCGCGGCGATTAACAGAAGAAAAAACTTAGTTTTTAGGACTTAAAATTAGAAAGCAAGCAAAAAAAATTAAGTGCCTAGCAAAACCTAACCCATTATCATTGTTTGTTTTCATCTTGTGGAAAGATCTTAAACTGCATATATGCATTTTTTTTTTTCATAAAAGGAAATGTCAAAGTGCAAATATTTACTAATTGTTTATAAAAAAGGAAAAAAATATAGGAAATTCACCTTGGATTGTGCAAATTTGATGTGGTCATGTACTAAATATGGGAAACATGTTCAACACTATTTTAATCTCTTTTCTTTTTAGAAAAAAAATCAGCATCAGTCCACCATATTTGACAATTCCACAACCACCAAGCCTAGAGTTATAAACGAGACAAGCTACTCGTGAACTACTTAAGACTCGGCTTCGTAAAAACTTGCTCAAGCTCGAGCTTGAGTCATTAGCTTGTGAGCCAGTTTTATCAAGCCGAGCTCAAGAACTAGTCTTATTGGGTCGAGCTCACGAGCTAGCTCAATAAGACAAAATCAATTAAAATCTATATTAAAATGATATCGTTTTGGTTAATAAATTTCGAGCCTGAGCTTAAGTTCGACTCATTTATGGTTATTGAGCTAAACCCGAGTCGAGCTCGAGCTTGGCTAGTTTTAAACAAGCTAAGCTTAAGCTCAGATTTCCGAACTCGAGTATATCCTTATTGAGCCGAGCTCACCAAAACTCGGCTCGTTTACAGCCCTAACCAAGACTCAATATTTCTTCCCTTCACCGAAAAAGGAGAAATGAAACTAGTATTTCCTCCCCTCTATTCTTTTGATTAATCAGAAATACACTTAAAGTCTATTCGGCAAAATTAGTTGTTTTGGTAGCTGTTAGCTATTTTAATAGCACTTAGTCATTAGCTCTTTGAGTAACTTTTCATGAAACCTAAAAGCTAAACGTTATATGAGTTAGCTTCTTATAACGTACTATATTACCGAACACTTTTGACTGACTATTTAAAAAGCTATTACCATGTACAGTCTTATTATAAGATATACTGCCTGCCACCAAACCTATAAAAAGAAGCTTCTTGGCTTTCTCCAGTCACATGCCACCCACAACAATGCATTTAAAATTCCATGGAATTGGCAGACACAAAAAGGAAAAAGATAAAGAAAAATGGAAGTCAATGCTATCTGCACATAAGCATGCCAATAAAATTTGGCAAGAAACCTGCAAGCAATTCCAAATTACTAAAAGCAACAACTTATAAATTAGGTTTATTGATATCTCTTGCAAAATTTGATTTGTTTATTTGGGAATCTGGCGGTGAACATGTCATCGTCCAAAACAATTATATATACTTGATAGAATCTAATTGCATTATTTACTCAGACAGAATACAAATATATAAAGAGCATTTTGAACTTCTTATGGAATAAAGAATAGGGTTTTTCTTGTGTTATATAACATTTAACAAACAAGTTGTATCATCAAGATATTTAAATGTAAAATAGATTAATCAAATATAATGTTCAAAGGCAAACGTGTCAGAAATACAAACACTTTAGATGTGGACAATACAATACAAGTAGATAGTGAAAAAACCAAAGCAAAGACTCTTCAAATTAAATTTCTCTCAAAATGTTCAAAAGTGCACAAATATATTTCTCCATGACAAGCAAAGAATTTTATTCTATGCTAGCGCACAGTTGGAAGCTTTTGATACTTCGACTTTCCACTTGGTAAAGTAATGACCAATGACGTGAAATCGAATACTCAATCAGATTGTGCAACTATGAATGGTACAGGACAATGTGACACAGTTATTAAGTAAAAATATGAGAACATGCACCTGTGAGAAATTCTCGACACATAAATCTAAGATCCGGTTGCATACAAGCAGAGTTGAATCAGACTTAACATTAATCATTTTATACCAAAAGAATCGTAGCGCGACCGAGTTTGTATGATGCCTTTGCCTCTCATTATCAGCAATTCCACCAGCTTCATTATCTAAACCTGCTTCAAACTCTTGGCCTCTATAATAAAAAAATAGAAAAATAACATTAAGAAAAAAGTATCTCTGTTGATGATAGAAAGTATTTAGCAACATAACTTACCGGAATGTTGTCCCCGCTCATGGAGTTGTAATTATAATATAACACACACACATTTGTTCTGCTTTGATTGGTTTGCTGACTTCTTTTCTGCTCCACCAGAAAGAGATTCAATTAAAATAAGAAACTTTAATAATTTTTATCAATTCAACTAAATTGATTCTTAAAAGAAAATGAATAGAAGAATTCATTCAAATAAACTTTGGACAATATGAATAGAAAATGATATACAGTTGGCAACTGTTAGCGCTTTCCCTCATGAGGTGACCAATAATTGCACGAGTTAACATTATATTATTGTACTCAAAGGAGGTCTTTGGGACTCACATTAATCTAATAATTTCTAATTGCTGTCCATAGCTCTTAATATATTTTATAAGGGGTTCATATAAATGCTGCCATCATTCAACATAAACTACAAAAAATTTCAAAAAAGGAAGGAAAGCATTGCCAGCTTGAAAACATTACCATGATGTTTTCATTTTTATTTTCTGTTTGGTTAGAAAACAGGCCGACACCCACCAATAAGCCAAAGCTCATTGGTACTGGAGTCATTTTCAAAGCTATGAAATTTTCGAACCTCAGTCAAAGGAAAATTAGAGAAAATAAAATGATGGGAAACTATTAGTTTAAAATACAGGATACAAACAGAAATTACAATGCAAGTTGCATAATGTTCAAACAAGATAGGAAAATAAAATTCAAAAGGCTCAAAGAAACTCAGGAAAAGGAAAATGATATGCAACTCGGCTATAATTTCTGGAAGGTCACAGAATTTACTAGTACCTTTATCAGAGGAAGATGGTTGAACAACTACATGCATGGTTGTAACTCCACCAGGAATATCACATAGGGGACTCCGACACTCTGCTACTGTTCTGTTGTTCTCCAGTATTTTCCCTGCACTTATTAACTTGACATCTTTTACTGTCCTTGGACCATTCTCCTTCTCTGGTCAAAATATATTAACATTTAAATTTCTTTAATCATGCAGGTCAGAAAGTCTTCATTACTAGAGAAAGTATTAAAGTTCATGAGGGTCAAATTTTGTCATTACTAGACAACACGAGGAGCAATTAAACTAAGATTATATATTGTTACCAATCAATGAATTGATCAATATTATGCTATATGATCATATTTCTCAGTTCAAGTTTTCTAGTTTTTGATAACTCATATTAGCTGCAAGTTAAAAGGCACACTAGCCTATGAATGGATCTAAAACCAACATGATTCACAGCCATGCTAACTTTGGTCTCCCCCTGGTGCTATTCTATGCAGCATAAATTTATAAATAATTATTTCAATCAAGAAATCAGAAGAATACAAAATCTAAAATTTCAATTCTAGAAAGAGATATGGTAAAACAAATAAAACAATGATACTGATAATAGCAATATCAAATTTCATCACAGGTTTTCAATAATATGCATTAGAATTCAGTTGCATACAGTTCATATATTCCAAAAGTGCAACCAAAACACAAATATTTATCAGACCAGATTATGATCATAAGAGGCAAGACAGCATAAATGAAAATTCACGTAAACATTAATGCATCATCATATGCTGACAGTTACCTAAAATTTCAAGCAAATTCTACTTTCATGGATTTCACAGTAGTATTTTCTCTACCCATAATGGTGGAACCAGAAAAAATATGGAAAGGGAGGAAAGTAGCAAGGAGAGCTCTTGACCCACAATCACCTTCTGTTTCCATCATACTGTGTATACACACAAGAGCATGAGTGTTTTCAAGAACAGTGAGCTTGAAGGGTAGCCATTCAGAGAACGAGGCATAAATCAAGGACTTCATTGAATATGCTACTTCAGTAAGGGTATCATAAATTTGATAGCCAAAGGTTAGATTAGAGTAAGAAGTAAGGTATGTGCTAAAGATTGTCCCTTCTGAAATTTCAACATCCAACAGAAAGAAATTGAAAGATGATTTGATACAGAAGTCCTAGTAACAGATTGACAATAAGCTGAACAAAAAAAAAACTCTTACCTTTTGGCCACTGAGCAAGAATACTTTCCTTCAAGGTTGCAACACTTGTAGCAGCAGCAAATGTTTTGGGGCCAATATCCGATCCGTCAGTTAATCGAAACTTGATCTCTAGCTGATCTTGTACCGCAGCCATCTGTAGACAATCACCAGTTTCCAAACCAAACTATCCACAAACCCCAGTTAAATCCTCTATCGGAATTCAAGTAGCCCGCCTAAAGACTTGTTTTTGGTCCTCACAAAGACAGATTTCACCGAGGACCTGAATCAGTCGCTCTGCCAAATATGAACAGAGACTAAATTAGGCAAAGTAGTCCTCTTACCCATATATACACAAATAAGACGCGTATAACTACAGAAATAGAAACCAAAGCAAAAACGGAAATACTACTAAAGATTTGGGATTTCCAGCGATGAAAATTTGCAATCAAAAAGATCAGTCTATGCCTAACCACAAATGGAACCATAACCCCACATCAAATCATGCCTAATAAAATAAAAAAAATAGAGGAATACAAAAACACACATAATAGAGTGACACACATACCCACATGCAGAGTAAGAACTCTTGGAACTTCCAAGAATCACCAAAAATATAAAAGCCTTGTATAATCTTGAACTGAGTCTCCAGCAAATCAACCAAACAATTACTTCAATATTGAATCAAACCTGCATGGAGGACAGCATATGTTATAAAATCTGTCACAGCTAACGACCACTACAACACCAAAAAAAAAAAAGAATAAAAAAAAAAGGAGAAAAAGAACAGCTGAATGCCCTCAAAGAACTCAAAAGTCAACTCAGCCCTCAACTTGGTAATCCCTCAACCAATCAAAACCAAAAGAAATTCTAAAACGAACTGAAAATCCTTAACGGGTTAGCTTACTTGGCTATAAAACTGATCTGGGTCAATCTCTTTTTCTTGTTAAAGAGAACAAGCTGTAGAAAAAGAACAAGGAGAAGAGAGAAGCGATGTGTGTCTCAGTAGTGAATGATAGATGCAAAAGAAGAGATGCAATAAATCCCAGGAGAGGAGGCTGCTTCGGAGTTTTCAAAGTCTTCTAAATCGATGGTCAATGCTTCCATTCTTGCTTTCTCTTAGCAATCTCCTAAAACCATGGAAATAGACAGATTTTTCTCTTTTTAATACAAGACTGGCCTTTTTGGCCAGCAGTACCACCTTGTCACCTAATGTTTAAAAACAAACCCTTTTTTATTTTCCTGTAAAATCAGTGATAGAAAGTGGTAAATGTAAAATTTATAATTTTTTCCCTTTTCAATTTGAAGTAATTTTAAATGATAAAAGAAGACAAGAGTTATTTGTATTTAACAAATATATAATGTTATATAATATATATCATAGTCTAATTAGCATTGGACCCTAACGAACATATAATTAGAATGGTCAGAACTGGAGGCAAGGCTGCCAAACTAGGACAGTTCTACTATTTCTATATAAAAGATGAGTGCTGTGTTCATATAAACTCTGGCCAAAGATCTATATGACCCTATCATCAAGAGAGACAAAATCAAATGCAATTGTAATACTTTTTGTTAATGACAAATGGGTCTCTTTTAATTTTTTTTTTTTCTTTGTTTGTAAGGTGAGGTTAATGTTCTAATGTACAAGTGCATACATTCATTTACAAAGTGAGTTGGTAGTTGTTTTTTTTTTCTTTTTCTAGCTTTTAGGTAGTTGTTTTGTCAAAGAGATTCTTCCATTTAAGCTTAGGTAGAATCAACTAATATCTTATATCATACAACTAAATGACAGGAGTTCAATCCTAATCACTTAGTTAATCTTTATTGATTTAATGTTAAAGAAAACTAAGATACCAAGAGAGAGGTCCACTCAAATGCGGGACAATTAAGATGATGAGGAATGTTTTAGGCACAAGAAAAGAAACCTTCACTTTGAAATATCAGAAGAACAAAAAAAATCAGCATCACCAAATTAGTTTATTGGATGCTTAAAGAAAGACAAAGCGTACTAAATGGATTTCGTGTCATCGTCAACTTAGCAAATTCCAAGAACAAGAATATATTTTTAAAGAAATTAAAGTGGGAGATAGATAAATCACAAATATCACACGTGTACGGCCTTAGGATGCAGTAATATGTCAACATCTGCTGTTACTTAAGGTTTGGTAAGCAAAATTTAGAGTACCTTCTGATAAAGTAATCAAAATATGTTAGCAAATGGGTTCACAGGACATGTTCAGGAATGTTAGCTCTTTTGATAATTATTAATTGTTTTGACAATCAAAATGTTAAGTTATTCTCTAAAAGCTAGTTACCACACTTTAATGGCTTGATATTTATCTTGAATTCTGCAATAAATAAGTTTAAGAATGTATAAAGTAATTATTGTCGGAATAAAAAAAACGAAAGGAAAAACATAAATATGCCATCTTTAGCAGCAGCTTATGATAAAATGATAATGGGAAGTTTATTAAAACTGTGAGATGATGAAATGAAAACAAGCAAGATGAGTTTTGCCGTAATTTAATGGAGATATTAATAGAAGTTTGGAAAAAGAATTATCTGCACATTTTAATGTTTCTCATGAATCGTACATAACAATTATATCGATATATGACCTAAAAACAGTTCCCCAATTCAATGGGACCTGTAACAAAGCAATCTTCATTACCTACTCCTAAATTTGAGCATGATGATATTGCAGTAACCAGCAAAAAATGGACATACTAACAAAAATGAAACAACATGAGAACAAAAGAAAAAATTGAAGGGATAAAACATTTTTGGGCTAATGGAGCAGCCCGCATGAAATGTCAGTGCTTGCCTCCTTCCTTGCACCAATCAGCATGATGTCTCGATATATCTGCTTCTGTGTGTTTCTTTATTTGAAAATATATATGTGCCAAGAAATCAGGCTAGAGTTCCTGCAGGAAAACCAAAAATAGTATCTTTTTTTCCAACCAAAAAATTAAATGATGGATTGCTATGTTACAGATTGAAAGAATGAATCCCATGCCCGTGCAAGTGATGCAGGCCTCTTCACGTGATAGCTCTGAGGGATGAAAATGAATTCAGACCTGAAACACTTCGTTCTGGCAAAGTTCTGATTTCCTTGTCAAATAGATCTCAACAAAATTCCGAGCCATCAAATAACCGGTGTGACAGAAAATCATTTGTCTTTTCCTGTTCCACATCTAGTTTCTAGCAGCTATTAACCTATGGTTTGGTCAACTATGACTCCAGGATGTGGCAGTTCCTTATAAAATCATTGGAGTAATCAACATACTTTGTCCAAAATGGTCGGAGATGCTCGAAGCCAATCTGCAGCCATGGTTTAGACTGGCCATTATAGTGAATAACAGCAGCCTTTTTCACATCCTCGATGTTGGTCTTATTCTGATAGCCCAAGCCAAGCATATGCCAAGATGGGTCAATTGGATGAACATGACCTTTAAATGCAATTAAAGCAGGTGGTAGAGTACCAAGTTTCCACATTGTCAGGTTTGACTTCAAGTTCTACAAAAAAAAAAAAACGTCCAATTAGATAGATGCAGATGGTTATCAGCACCAAATAGATATTGATAAGTTCAAATTACAGCAAAACAAACAGAAAACATTTAAGTATCCATCGTGATAACTATTGCAACTGAATTCTGTTCTTCATTAATAATCTATCAAACCACAAACTACCTAGAAAGGTTGACAGATTGTTCCGAGAAGTATGTATCCTGAAACTATTTGAAGGAGAAAAACCATAAAGTGTACTTGTAGAATCTATGGCGTGGCCTCTGGTCAAAGTAGGTAAAGAAAATAAGTAATTGTGGCAGGAATCATTTAAATGGCTTAGGAAACTATGAGGATGAGATTCACACACAAGGGAAGAATAATGTCGACTTCGAGATTCATTTTCATGCAGAAACTGGTATGGACACCACACCAGAAACTGAAATGAAAATTATGGTGATGGACCAAGGGTTGCAAATGAGCCAAGCCACTCGTAAGTTGCTTGAGGTTTGGCCTAAAAAAAGCTAGTTCAATAAGCTTAATAAACGAGCTTGAGCTTGCTTAAACTCGTTTCAATAAACGAACACAAGTTTGAGCCTGAAAAGGGAGAAAAATGTAACTAAAATTTGCATACCTAACAGTAATCGGTCAACTCAGCTCGTTTATAGCCTGAGATGTACCACTAGCTAAATTCAACATATTTGTACTTCGACATTATTAATCTTATTCTATAAACCCAAGGAAAAGGTGAACATAGACGGCAATACATACATGCATACATATATAGAATGTGAGCACGAGCCAAGCAGTGAAGATCTTACCTCTTTCAGCCAGGAATGGTAGGTTTCTCTTATATTTGTTAGCCTCCATGCACGAAGATCAAATATGTTCATTCCATACGCCCATGCACATTCATCAGGGTCCAAACTTTTTGCAATGAGTGGATGAGAGAAATTGAAGTAGTTCTTGAAATGTTTGGACATTACCCAATCATCATCTCCTCTACAAGTTTCAACAGCTCCATTAACCTTTCCTTCAAGGTCAATTTCCCAAAGTGGAGACAAATCACGTTGAATGACAACATCATCATCTAAGAAGACTACCTTGTCAAGGTTTGGAAAGAGCTGTTGAATAAACATGATCAGACCAAGGATTTTAGAGAAGAGATTAAGGAAAAGAGAGAATGAATAAGTTTGAAGTCAGAGACAAAAATTTAATGCAAACAACATTATTCTCACTGGCCTAGCAGGTTATTATGCACAAGATCTTAGAAATAAAACTCAACATCTCTATAACCAACAACAGCGAATCAGATATCCTTGTTACAATTCACATGCGGTAAAATCATCAATCATTTACCAATGTCAGTAGTTGACGATTATACAATTCGAACAACTTTGAATTCAACTCAACAAAAAAAAAAAATAGATAAACCACTTTGATTGATTAAAAAGTACAATTATTAAACCAAATTCACTAAAATTCGGCTTTGGTTGTTAGTTCGTGCCCTAATAAATCATCCTACACACTTCTTTTTCATACTTGCATGATTTTGGAAATTTCAGTTTTCCCTCCCCATACGAACTGAGTGAATGTTCCTATAGCAATTGCAAGCTCCTTAAGAGCTGGCGCCAAACTTTTTAGTTTTTTGGGGTTAGGGTGGGGTGGTTTGTTAAAGATAGAGCCCTCCGATTTACATTTCTAAAATCCTCACAGGCAGAGGAACCACTCAAAGAGAGAAGGCCTCTAATTTACAGTCTCATTTCTAAATTAAAAGAAAATGTTTAACATACACTTGATTACCTAAATTAAACGACATATTTCACCTATATTTGATTACCTCAGGTAAATATATGCGGAGATGGTTGAGCAAGGATATGTACTTTGGACTTCTAGCCTGCAGCTTTGAAGCAAACATTCGAGGAGTTGTAGTACTGAGATTGGCCCCAGAAATGTGATTACCATGGTAGTAATTTCTGATACCATTATGGTTCTCTACAGCTTCAAGGACTGGGACGTTCTCCCTTGTTAACCAGTCAAACTGGTGAACACCCTTCACTTCAACAATAGCAGGGGAGACTGGATTTAGTGCAAACCATGAGTGCATAGCCGCATAAGTTTTCTTGTCAGTTATCACATGAAACACTATCTTTTCAGGTTTTAAAGATGACTGGACAGTAGAAGTGACAACAACTGAAGCAGCTAAAATGTTATCCGTTGACAGAACGAAGTGATGGTAAGAATTGTCAGATAGCAAAGGAAGCAACTCTGGAGATGGCAATTGTTTGCGTGCATGAGCATTAGAAGAATATTCATCAGTTAAACGTAGAGAGAGACAGTGGATGCCTTTTGGAATGGAACTTGCAGCAAAGTGTTTGTTCATCAACTCTGCAAATTTAGATTCTCTAATTTCCCTTTCAAATTTCTCCATCTGTAAAAAAATAAAAAGGATGATATTAATTGGAAACAGTGCTCTGAATACTCCCTCTGCTTTTCTTTTATCCTATTCTTTTTCTGGGAGAAGGGAGAAGCTGGACTCTCCACTTTATAAATATACTATTTATTTGCATAGGAGCATGTGGACAAAATAGTATAAAGACACAAAAATAAGTACACATGTAGAGATAGGTAGACAGCATATATGTAACTTTTACACCTCATCACTCCCCCGCTCCAACAGCATGAAGTATCTCAAACATATTTCAACTAAAAGATCTAATGTTAAATATATGGTTGGCCACCAGTTTCAGTACTTCCTACCATGCAATTTGGAACCGACAAAAGTTAAATGACCAAATTGTATGTTAAAGATGAATACAGAAATGATGGCCTCGTATACATAATTGGGGGTAAGTAGGGACAGAAACTAGAGGTTGCTAGGAAATGCATGAACTTGGCTTGTTTGGTTCACATGATCAAACCCATGTTCTCAAAAAGTGGAGTATTGCACTTCCTGTCCTAATGGGAAGTTACTTTAAACCTGGCAGGAGGGGGATGGGGAGGATGGTAGTCAAGTTGGACTTACTACAAGTGAAAATCTTACAGACATAAGAGTGAGCAATGCCTAATTTTATTTTTTTCAGAGTATTATCTTACTCTAACCTAATGAGACTAATTTACCATTGACCAACACCAATGTAGACAAAACATTCTCAGATTATTCTGCATAAGTTGTGTGTTAGTCTAAAACCTTCATTTGTGGGTGGGGTCTGAATTACCCTATTTATCTTGCCCATATTCATTGCAAGTCTCTTTACTTATTATTGAAAATTAGCTTTTATACTAACAAATATTATAAAATTGTTTGTTATATCTTAGTTTGATGGTGATTGGGGAATGTATTGTTCTCTTTTGTGGCACTACTCTGGAACTACTCCTAAGAAATGGCATATGAAACAAAATGAAAATAATTACTTTCCAGGAAGTTGGCATAAGAATCAAACACTTCCTAGTCCTACTTCCTCGAACTTATCTTGCAGAGAAGTAGAATTATTTTGAACCAAACACTTGTAAGCTATATCTTTTGCTATAATTTCCTTATAGCAAGACATAAAAGAAAAGTGGAGAAAGAGTACAAGAAAACTATATGTTTCCTTGGAGCAGACATAGGAAAAGTGCTAAAACTCTAGGGAAAAGAAAAATTAAAGGAGGATACAAATACAGAAAGTATAAACAAATTGTGGGAGGACCTATGCAAGACACTACTAAAGATTAAAGATACCCCTGCTTCCTTGAAGAGAGATGAGGAAGATGATGACAGTAAAATTTTCTGATAGACAAGTTGTCTCTACAATAAATAAATTATTTTTCTTGCTCTAATTTATGGAATTAGCAAATTTCAGACTTGGTGATAAAAAAAGTGGACCTGATATTAGCATTTCTAAGGAGCATAGGGACTTGGTATCAAATAGATTCAGGAATCCACACACCTTCATGCCTAAGAGAATGCAAAAAGAAATCAAGTCTCACAGAACATATCAAATGTCAACCTGAACCCCAATACCGAGCACAGAATAAATCAAAAATTAGTTTCAGATGTTTAATAAGGACAAATCCCTGACTTGTTAACAAGTATACTTGAATTATAAGAGGATAAATAGACACAGCAAATTGCACCTCCAAATTCACACCCTTCATTAATGACAATATCCAAGAAACCTAGTTAGATGAGCAATTCTGAAGAAAGAACAAAGTGCTGTGCAAAGCCTACAAAATCAACCACTTGAAAATCTGTGCTACAATGGGATCTTAGATTTAGAAGAGCCTCAAAAATTCCATTATTAGACTGAATTGGGAATCAGTTAATGCCTTAATAGAGATTTCTTTTAGGCTGCTCGATGTTGATGAGGATAAATTTGGATTCAGTTATGTACATACTGATAGGTGATACTGATAATTTTTTTGTTTGGAGATTGGAAGAATTAGGTGAATTAGAAAGTTTACTTCTTTACATTAACCACTTTAGGCGGCATTCTTACAGAATAAGTTAGATGTTGAGACTGAAAGGGTCAAGGACATAAACCTTACTGAAATCTTAGCCATAAACAGAGTGGATTGGAAGAATATGATCCATGTAAGACACCCTAACAAGAGTATAATTAAGACTGAATTGATATAAAAGTTATGGGGAAACAATGGATAATTTGCAGATCAATATTGTTCAGAAGCTACATTTTTGTCATGAAAAAGAAAAGTTGTAGGCATCACAATTAGAGAGTATATTAAGTCATGGAAAGAAGAATAGCCAGAAATAATTTCTCAAATAAAATTTAGAAATCGTCATACAAGCTACCTAAATAAGATTCACTCAATAGCTTAGAAAAACCACAAATCAGGCAATCACTCAGAAATTAAAAAGCAAAATGAAAACAAATACTGAATATATACGTCTACACAAGAATAATATGAAACATACCATAGCCCTTAGCATGAAAGCAAATGTTTTTGCATCATACTGGCTGCTCTTCATTTCAGATACAAGTTGGTTAAAGGAATCTGGGAGCTTTAGTCCCTCTGGGATTTCTTCATTGTTTACTTGATTGAGAATCTTGTAAAAGTCTTTAACCAGCCTCTGCTGCGTCATTACCACAAGCACTAATTCAGCTTCCTTAACAAGATTAAAAGTTATTTGCTAGGAAATTCTCCAAAAGTACAAGTATTTAACATAGTCTGAAAGAGTTATTGAATATAAAGGAGAGAAGTTATTACCCCTGAAGCATCCGCTCTACCCAGAAACCTTGGTCCCAGTCGCCTGCCTAAACAATCTAAAGCACAGAAGCATACTTAGATCAAGCACAATAGGTCAACCAAAAAACATAGTAGAAGCTAATGAAAGAGGGTTCTAGATCTGCTCCATGAAATACAAACACTAAGACATGCAGATAAATAATAACATATAAAATTTCAATAATGTGCAAAAGAAACAAGAAAAAGAAAGCTCATCAACAAGGGACATGCTGGAAGAATATGAAAAAAAAATTCCCAGTAACCATATCCAGTTTTCATGCCAGTACTGAAAAGAAAGTCTTTATCCATATTGAATTCACATAATAAAATCTCGACGTAAAAAATAAAATAAGTAAAATCCATCCAATAAACTCCCATTTTTAACTTAAACGATAATTGGAACCTAATCTCAGGCATTCTAGGAATCTGAAAACCCAGCCCATATCAGTTTAATACAGCAAAGCCACATTGGTGAAAACAAAAAATGATGAGAATACAAGAAAAATGACAAGAACTTAAATCCTTGTTATATAGATGTGCAGGTTTGCGTACTACAGGATGTTACTATGGACAACAAAAACAACAGGGCGTGCATATTACCTAAATCAAATCAATATCCATTTTCCACAATGGCAAGTAAAGAAATACAATTCATATTTGTGCAACTATAGTCTATATATACACATGTATTGGCAAAGAGAAGATATTAGGATTACAGACAGAACATGTCAACCGCTACATGGTCATAACAACGTAATCTGTGTTCAATTACTATCCAAGGGATGTAAGAAAATGCAATAACATATGATATAACACGTGGAACATGTGCATAACAAGCAGAACAAAAGCAAATCAGGATTCATGGACCAAGTACCAAGCACATCATCACAACCAAATGCTTTTGACGGACATAAGTAACATTTATAAGCATATATGAGAAATAAAGAAATAAAAATTGAAAACCAAAACCAACAATGGGAACTTGAACAACAAACTGAAACCAAATCAAGATCCACCCATCAATCCATTCATGCATGAAGATTAACTATACAAATTAAATCATTAAAATAAAGGAGAAAACCGAACTTTAATTGACAAGAAAGATAAAAGTGGTACCAAATGAAGAGCACTTGTTGACGCCTTCCAGGGTAACAAGAGCAGTGAGAATGAAGACAAAGGGCAACAAGAAAGCAAGAATTAGAATGGTATGGAAAAGGGTTCGATAAGATATATGGCGAGCTGCGACCTTGATCTTCATCAAGTCAATAAACCCATTGCTGCTGTTGCTCGATATCGTGATGCTTCTCATGCTAGGCGAGATGTGAAGCTGCATATTCCTCTTCTATGCAGCCCCACCACCACAAACCTAGCAGCACCACCTCCACAATAATGAAATAACAGTTTCTTGACTCCTTTCAATAACAATAATGCACCACCCACCATCAGATCCACTCGTCTCCTTATCTAATCTTTCTATTCCTCTATTAGATCAAAACTGCTGAATCTTTTCTGGGTTCTGTTACTTGTTCTGCTATTTCTTTCTCTTTTACTTCTTTGTGGTATTCTCAAATGCCGCATTGGAGATTTGGCAAACAGCAAGCAATAAATATAAGGCTTCTTGATTTTTTCTCTTTCCCGTTTAATCTGGTCCAATACCGTCAAAGGAAACAAAGATTTAGAATTTAATTCAAGAATCGATAGACAATCAGTATTGGGTTAATGGGTTTCTTTCTCTTTTTACCTCTATCACACCCTGGATCAAGAAAATGAAAGAAAGAAAAAAAAAAAAAAAGAAAAGAGAAAAGAGGAAGAGAAAACAAAAACAAGAAGAGGAGAGAGAATATGGGGTTTTTTGTCTCTGAGTTTTTGTGCTAAGTTTTTCTCTTTCTTGTTTTAATTCTTTGATTGGTGGATCGTGCGATCTAATTTCCCTTTCTTTTCAAAATTAAAAACAAAAATAATTAGATTAAATTAATTAAAAGTGATTAAATTAATAATTCCAAAAAAAATATTAAAAATAATAATAGTCAAAACCGTGTTGGGCGTAGAGAGAGAAGTGAGGAGCAATTGTTTGACCTTTGAGAGGATAGTGTGTGATCTTAGAGGCCTAAATTTGGATGTCTCCTTCGTTTATGGGCAAACATTGGCTTTCTGTGTTATTATGTGGCCAATATTATATTTAAGGTTTTTTTTTTTTTTTTAATTTTAGTTAAATTTTTACTCTCCCCATGTTCTTGAGATCAAAGAGTTAAACAAAATATATCACTTTTTAGTATAATAAAGTGAGATATGCAAGTTTTATTCTTTAAGATATATTATGATATAAAGAATAATGATGTCATAAACTAAACCCTAACATGAATAAAAATCATAAATATAAAATATATTTTTGAACTCCGTGTGGACACAAATTAAACTTGTAATGTTTGATTTCCAAAATCTCATGTTGAAAGAAAAATCCATCAACATCTCAAATTAAATAAATTATATTTTCAAACGAATTTTATATATAATGTCATAGTTTAAAATATAAAATAATCATTATTAATGATTTTACCCAAATATAAATGACCAATATTAAAAGAATATTGCGTTTTTGAATTTGAAATTATTATTAAAAAGTTCAAGTGATTCTTTTCTTTTTCATTATTAAGACATTTCATTGTTTTTGTTTTCTTTCTCTTTTTTTTGTTTTCCTTAACGAAGTCTTTCTTGTGTTAGAGGTCGTGAATTATTTCTAGAATTAATAAATATTTTGGGACATCTAAAAATAAATAATAAATAAAGGAAATGGGATGGAGATAATATAATATCAATGTTAAATATAATTATAACATTAATTATAATTAAAAAAGTGTAGATATATAATTTTTTTGAGAAAGTAAATATTTTAAATATTTTTAAAATATTAATTAAATGGATAAGAAGGCTCTTTGAATCCAAACTGGATAGCCGTAGTAAAAATGACATTCAAATCCATTTATTTACTATTTGAATTTGCCAAAATCAGATCAATCGAATGTACCTGCCAAGTTAGATAAAATTGTCATCCCAATATTTTGAGAAACACATGGGCGCATGACTAATTAATTAATATATAGTATTTTCATTCAAAGAGAAGGGAAAAATTAAGAAAATTTAGGTTCTAAAGTTAGAGGAATTACCAAAAATATATGAGAAAGTAAATAAGAAATGAACTCAAATATTATACTCCCTTCGTATTATTTTGAAATTGTAGCTCCAATCTAGGGGATCCAAGGGTGGGTCTCGCCCCCTAACAAATTTTTTTTTTTAAAAAAAATCACTCATTAAATATTAAAATTTTTCTAAAGTTTAATGCTTTTTTTCATATAGGTAGTGTGCAATGAAAAATGCAAGCACGGCTTGGAGAGGGATTTTTTCTGATCCATTAAAATAGTAAATTTTTTCAATTTCACTTCTCTCGACTCTTAAAATTTTTGTTAACCCCTTAACTTTAATTTATGAATCCATCACTAGCTCTAATAATATCCACATCAAGAAAGCTTCTTGCATGAACTATGGATTGATCCAAATCACCATCTCCTGATTACCATCTAATGTGTTATTACAAAGGCAATCTGCAAAGGAAATGACTTCTCTATAAATATGAGTTAACATTCCTTATGCCAAAAATCTCCAATAGCACTTTTGTTATTAGAGAAAAAAAAAAGTGCATTGATGCATTGATATAATTAAACTAATATTGAATTCTGAATGATAAATATTAATCCTTCAGTAATGAAAAGTTTCTCTTATCGTATTATTTGAAAATGGATAGAGGTTTACTCGGAAGATTAATATCTTTTACGAAGATCATTTCCGGACATAAGATTCTAATTTTCTATATTTATCTTTTTTTTTTTATTCTTATGAAAATGTTATAATGTAATCAACATATATTTATTATTAATGAATTGCCAAGTTTTGAAAAAAAGAAAAAAAAAGAAAAAACTATATACATATAGTAGAAAAAAAAAAAAGACAGAATTGCACCGACAGAAAGGAGGGGGGAAATATGTAATATGAGGTAAGCCAAACACAAGATTTCATACAACAGCTTTATGATACCAGACATATGGGAAATAAGTAAAAACTTAATGAATAATGGTTGAGTTTTGCTAAACTGAGAATTTTAGTAGTCAAGTCACTTGCCAAACCCAACTTAAAAAAAAAAAATTATATTATTTTTATCCATATATATTGCATAATATATAATATTGCCCCTTCACCTTTGGAAAGATTTTTATTCTTTTTTTTTTTTTTTGCCTTTACATACTATTATATTATTTTATTAATTTTTTTATATTTTCCGTGATAAATTAATATTTCATTTTTCTATTTTACCAAAATTAACTAATTTATCTATTCGTCTCATTATTTTATCAAAATTAATTAGTTTGTTCCTGTATTTTCATGAAAAAGTATAACAAAAAAATATGAAAGTATAATGGAGGAAAAGATTAGGATAAAATTATGTATTTTTAAAAATATAGCAACAAAGCCATGTATTTTGATAAAAATACAAAGATAAAATAGTAATTTTTTAAGAAATAAATATATTCTTTTATATTCTTATTTTATTTTTATATTTAAAAATTAATTTTATATTATTAGTTTCGATACATTATGTTGAATTTACCTTCTAGACACTATTAAAATAAATTATTCACTCAAAAGTCAAAACTAAATAAAATTAAAAATATATTTATTTTTCATCTTTAACATAATACAAACTTATTTGTTTGAACCAATCAGATGTGGTTTGATTGATTCTCGTTAACATTGAGAGTGTGCGGTCTCTAGTTTAAATCATTTTCACTAGTTTTCACTAATTTGGTGAGTTAAGAAAATAGTTATCTTTCATAATGATATACCGATTCATTGAACTTTCAATAAATAAAATAAATATTTTTTTCACCAAATCAAATAAATATCTTTCAAAGAATATTAGTTAATTAAAAGTGTATTTATTTGAAAGAAGATCAATAAGTTATTTAAGAACTTGCTATTATTAATTAGTGAGCTTAATATGTGAAAATGACCTTTTAAAAAAATTATTAATTGCTGAACTAAATATTCGATAATATTTTAATGGTTAATATATGTAATTTTCAATATGAATATTAAATAATAAATCATTTTTTATCATGTTCCAATACTATTTAATTGAATCAAAGTCTTTTGATAACTATTAATTTGTTGCCATCGAAATTCTGGTGCCCTTGCATTATGGCATTTTATCAAAGTCAGGTGTATTTCAGGCCAAAGACCAAGTGCCATTCTATTTTCTTGCGACCTACAAAATTTTGATAAATAGTATTTAATAATTGAATTTTAAAGCGAGTCCGACCAAAATAATATTGTGGACTGTACAGCAGGGTGACCCTCTACTTTGAATGACATTCACCAAATTAGTGATTCAAACTTGATATCTCTCACTCCCTACATCTTTTACGAGAGGTAAGAAAATCAATCAGACCACACCTCATTAACAACTCTATTACTAATTTTTTATAACAATTTTATGCAAATTTAACTTATTTTCTATAATCAAATTGAAAATTGAAAATTTTCAAGTTATTTAAAACTATAAATGTTAAAGATGAATGTGACTGTGACCCACCAAAATGGTATGAAAAAAGCAGTGTGGCACATGACTTGTTGCTATGAGTTGGAGACAATGGTTTCTATGACCAATTAACATCTGGAAAAATACCTTATTATTCTGAAGCTTTGGGTCAAACAAAGCTAACAAAGTACAAGTATTTACTACATTCGCAATTATTTTTATATATCTCACTGTTTTTTAAACTTTTATATACGAACTCTGAAATTAATAATTGTCTCAAGTATTATTCAGGTGTTGATTGAAGTAGTAACCGATCTCAATCTCCAGAAAAATGAGAAAATAAGTTCAAAATCTTTAAAAAGTGCAGTTTACTAAGACGATAAAAAATTTTTACATTGTGCAGTCGGAGAGATTAAACCTCTTGATTAAAAAAAAAAATCTCATTCTAATACAAGTCAAATATAAAGAGTTGGCTCATAGATCATGCTAAATCATTGAATAAGACTTGCCTCACCTCATTAGACTAGGTCATCTCGAGAGTTTCAATTGCAGACACCATTGACATTTGTATTGATTTGTTCAATTCAACTAAATGATGTTGAAAGAAAGAATAACAAATGAATATTAAAATCAAATGACGCATCTTGCCAAACCATAACATCCAACAGCAAAACTTGAACTTTTAAGCAGTCAACCAATGCAATGTTTGGTATATTCAAGTTCTAACATCCAAATAATGAAATCTATTAATTTGGTTTTTATCAAATTTCTAAAGGACAAACATATTTCTTCTTACTTTTTGGCAAGTAAGAATCCATTTCCCAGTGATTCCTCTGATTCAATCACACAATGGTTGGCAATCACAATGATCATATGCTCTTCAATCAGGGTGTCCCATCGCAGGTTTGGGTGGAGCATTCATCTCTACAAGTATAAATTAGCAAGCAGACAAGCCTTTTTCATTTGATTTAAACAAATTGTTCCCATTTCATGTATTAATTTATGGCATCAACCAGACTGTGGGCAGGTGATTTTCTTAATCCTATGTCATTCATCACATGTCTCACATTTTCAACTCTTCCCATCTTCCAACTGCAGCATAAAGTTTTGGCAGCAGTACTTAATATTACCGGTGTTCTCTGGCTCCAGCTTAAAAGGCCACTGTGCTGCAACCTCTGCCACTTCAACATTACCATGTATTACACATGCGCCAAGCAATGAACCCCAAATAGCACGGCTAGGCATAAAAGGCATTGTTCTAATCAAATTATATGCCTCATCTAATTGACCAGCACGATCAAGCAGATCAATAATGCAAGTGTAGTGATCATCCTGGGGACTTACTTGTGCTCTCTGGGCATGAATTCAAACAAACACAGACCCTCATCCACAAAACCAGAATAACTGCAAGCATGCAATACAGATGTAGAGGTAACTTCATTTGGTTCCACCCAGATTGAACCATTTGTCTGAAAGTGAAACAGCAGTTTCACCACGTCCATGCATTCCATAACCATCTATTATAACACTCCAAACAAATTAAAAATGTCATTGACATGTAAAGGGATAGCATTAAAAATCAGGGAACAGATTCTGGACTTCCGCATTTCGAATGTATATCGATAAAACATGTTGCTATTTCTCTTTCCCGAAAGAAACCCAGACCTCATAGGTAACAATGTATATTTTCTGCTGGTTGCAAATCAGCAAAATATGCAGGAAGTATAGGTGGTAGAGATAAATGAGGAAACAAGAAAATCATGAAGCAGGCAATGGAGTATCATGAAGAGATTAAACCCTTAATTACAAAAACAACAGACAAATTCAACAGCAGCTCAAACCTAAATCAGGTTCAATTTTTCATTAAGCCCACAAACAACAACTAGAAGCATTGTCATTTTCCCCTTTTAAAATTCTAAGCATCATCATCATAACCGTTCTTTCCAAGTTCAATTTAAAGCCATTTATTTTATCAGCAATCTTCTTTTTTTTTTTTTTTTGGGTAATTTCGGCAATCTTTATTTTCCGGCAGTGCAATATTCTTTATAAACCTAATCCATCTAAAGGCAATATAGATTAGTTTATATATATATATATATATATATATATATTGAAAATTATAATCCATATGGAGTTAGAATCTATATAAATGTATATGATAGATGTCATGGATTTGGCATATGCATAAATGAAGAATCAATATAACATGCAAGAGAGAATTGACAACTAATCGACAGAGAAGCCTCCAAACTCTCTATATAATCACAAATTGCCATATCCAATGCCAGCTTGTGTCCCTACTACATCACTCCAATGTGCCAGCACGAAGGTTAATCAAGATTCTATATCTATTTTTAAAAATCATGTTTTAGGTTTTGAAAATCCAATCCAACATATAATAACAAGCACTTCCAAATTAAGCATTAGTGTAACATAATATATTTTGTATTATAATATGATGTCAGTACAAATTGATTCCGTACTTTTTTGTTTTCATAATCAGAAGACTTAATTTCTTTCGAGCTGTAAAACGTAAAAACTTTGTAGTCCTCCCAATAAAATCAGATTAAATAAATTTGTGTTCTCACACGTTCGAGGATTGAATTGGAATCGCTACAGTATATGGTGCCCATACTAAAACTGGGGTGTTATTCAGATATAAGGATAATATTTAAGTAAAGGTCTCTTAATAACAACAATTCCAAAATTTAAATCTCTAACCATACAGATAAATTTCGCTTGAAAATACAATGCGTTTATATAATTGTATATTGTTAACAACTAAAATATTTAATTCCTTCTTAATTATAAACTTCATCTATAAAAGGCCTTAACCACAATACCACTTCCACAACAAAGCTCATACCTCAGAATTTTAGTTGATAGATACACATTATGGGTTCAAGAAGTATAGCCTCCACATCCCTTTTTCTCTCCCCGAACCTTCTTTTCTTCACACTTGTGAGCTCTACCACTTGCCCTCCAACACCATAATCACCATCGACAAAGCCAAAAGGTCATGGTTATTGCCATAAGGACACTGTAAAGCTAGGTGTATGTGTTGATCTTTTGAAAGACTGCTTGAGTGTTACAATTGGCACCCCACCAAAGACACCTTGCTGCAGCCTTATTAGTGATCTTGTTGATCTTGAAGCTGCTGTTTGCCTTTGCACTACTATTGAAGCTAATGTGTTAGGCATTAAACTAAACCTTCGTGTTAATTTGAGCTTGTTGCTTAACTCTTGTGGGAAGACGGTTCCAGAAGGATTCAAATTTGCTTAAACTAATTAATATGCATTCTATAATTAATTACTGTGAGAAGAAGGTTCAACAAGGATTCATGTGTGCTTAAATTAATTTGTATTTTATCTATTAATTGCTTATTATGATTAATTTCTTTTTTACTCAATAATTTCTTAATTTTATTATTATTATTAATGTTATTGGTTTTGAATTTTGTCTGTTTTTTAATTTTTCTATCTCAATTTTATTTTTTATCTGTAGATAAGTACAAGAGTGGGTAAAATCATTACTTCTAATTAGATCTAATTGTTCATTCATATCTTTCGTTAATAAAAAGTAAAGTTAAGATATTAAAGTAGAAAAATTCACAAACTTCATAATTATGTCCCTTATTTACTATTTTAAATTGATTACCACACAAGACGTGAACGACAGGTCGTAGATTTTAACCGACCGATTTGGCTAGGATATGGATTCCTTCAAGATTCCAACTGTGGATTCTAATGGCCGGACCAGAGCTGTGGTATGCGAAAGACGCACATACGACATTAGAGAAAGAACTACAAAGTACTAGCTCGACAAAAACGACTTGTCATGTGGAGTGTTTTCACTTTACCTTATCATTGATTACTTGACATGTGGAGTATTTCCACTTTGACGACCTGATATTTGGATTGGTCTTTTGAATTTGTTGACCTTGACTGTTGATCATTGATCATTGTTTATCTCTTCCTACCTGTAAATCTTGTTCTTACGTTTTTCATTTTATGTCCTCTTCTTTCACGCTTAAACTCAAAATCATCTCATTCAGTCACCGATTTCTTTTTTTTTTTTTTTTTTTCATATCTCATTGTGTTTATTTTCTGTTTGGCAACCTGCCTGGCTTTTATGATATGGAGAACCTGGATCTAAAGCTCAAGGTGTTGTTCTTTTGAAAGTGTTACTGCTGAAAGAATCAGTTGTATAATATTTTGAGGGAGCAATTGGCACTATAATATTGCACACAACATTCAGCTTGTAGATTCATAGAGTGTCGACCTGCAAAGACTACAAAGTTGATGAGAAATACCATTTTAGTTGTGTGGTATTGGTTTTGGTGGCGCAGTAGCGAGGTTAATGAGAAATACCATTTTAAAAAAAAAAATTTGTACATATATAGGATTTATATATAATAGGTGTTTATCTATATGCAAGTTGAGCATTGCATGCTCAACTTGAAGAGGGGGTGTTAGGATTATTAGATAGTAGGATATTTATACATGTGATTAGTTGTACGTAAATACTTATATTCTCAATATCAAATCTCCTCAAGGCTTTGGAAGATTGACCTGAAAAAGAAGTGAAGGCAGAGTTTGAGACATTTTACACTAAACCTGTATTAAAGACACCACTACCTGTGGAAAAGCAAGCAGCAGAAGTTTACACTAGAAAATTGTTTGCAGTAATTCAGGATGAAATTTTGGAATCTCTTTTATCTGCTGTGAAGTTAAGAGGAGATGATGGAAAAACCTGCGAATACGAGGTTACGAGACTTGATGGAAGACAGAAAGTATATTTGTTGCATTAAATACATCTGAACAAACACCCATTGGTGCACAAAAACTTGAATGCCATACTTAATGATTTAGAATTACCAAAAACTCAGACAGATTATTTTAATTTTTGGCTTGAGGAAACGAGGAGTCAAGGACCCTTCTCATAGGATTAACAAAAAATTCTATTCGGTTTCCATCTCATTTTATTTCTATTCGGTTATAACAAAAAATAAATCGGCCAAAATGGTTCTTTTAGATTTGGTTCGTTTCCTTTTTCAGTTTGGTTCAATAAAGAAATTCTCGCCAGATTGATCAAACCGTGTCCTTTATACTGTAAATAGTAATTCTGGTTTTCCATCCTTTATCCCCAATTGTCTGCAATCGTTTACTGAAAGGTACAAGACCATTTCACTATGTTGAATATAATATAGTCATTTTGTTGAGATGCCTCAAATTTGCAATTTTTCTTTTTAATCATCGTAGTTGGTACAACGTATACTGCTTTTTTCCAGAAAGCAATATCTGCATTTTGTTTGTTGCTGGATGAAGCAATGCTTTCTAGTTCCAGCTGCTTGTGGACAGTGATTGAGGATCCTCCTATAAAGTTCACTCTTCCAAACAGAGTGTGAGTGAGGTTCTGATGGCATAGAGTTCTGTCTTGAGAAGTGCATTATCTAGTGTGGATGCTTGTAATAATCAGGAAACTCATTACGGACAAAAACAGAACCAGAACCAGTTGCCGCTCAACTTTTCTTGAGTGGTACATCATAAAAAGCTTATCAAATTTTGATTTTATTGACATTGACAATTTGTTTCAGATATCATTCATTTTTTTGCTCAAGAAATGGGATATTTTGTGCTTTTTACCTGCTGAAGAAGCAGCAGATGCAGCAATTTTGGTAATTTTTGCTTAGTGCAGAATAGAGAATTGTAAGGGAACCGTTGGCGTATGTTTGGCTTGTCTTTGTCTTGCACAACTCGTGGAGAATGTCATCAAAAGAAGCCATTACCACACTAAAAGCTGAATTGAAGCTTTGAATTGCTTAATGCTTATCAAGAATGTCACTGAAGAAGCTAAAACAATGACAGTAACAAGAGCTATCATCATTTAATAAACGTCAAAAAAAAAATTTTTTTTTTTTGGAAAGGTAGCAAATTACAATCAGAAAATCCCACATAAATCCAACAAAGCCTGCAATCAACTCGATTACCCATTGAAAAAATGGCTCCCACCTAAATCTTAAATCCTAAACGCTGGAGAACGCATTAATCTCCACCAGCAATTGACAATCAGGTTGAAACAATGGAATAACAACACTAATCAACAATTTTTTTTTTAAGGTTTTCCTAATCCAAACCCAAGAAATAGTCCTCCTATTTAACAATTTTCACAGCCTTCATATTCTTCGTCAAATCGGCTCTTGATTCCATCTTCACAGGCACTGGTGCAGAGAAAACTAAGTTCCCATCTTGATCATGACAATACACATTCATTTCATAATCATCACTGTTACGAGAATTCCTCGTGGTATTCCTCTCACCTTCACTGCTCTGTGTAGATACAACATTACCATGAGTCTCACTATCACCACCATTAGAGAGCCCCTTTCCTTCTTCAATTTCAATACAATCAGCAGTCTCTCCATGATCGTCACTGGAATCACTCCCATCTCCACTTACAACTGACTCATGAGTGTCGCTGAAAACCTTATACACATTCCCATTCTCATCAAAACTGACAGTTTTCTTCACTCTAGGTTTATCACCATTGCTTTTGATCAAAATCCCACTTCTGAGTTTGGAAATTCTAGGCCTTTCACTAATGGAAACCTCAGGATTTTCATGCTCCTCCTCCTCATCATCATCACCAATGAATTGCTGAAACCCTTCAAGCTCCACATCTTCCTCAACATTATCACAAACCCTAGAAAACCCATGAATTTTGTCAACTCTATCACTCAATTTCTCCACTACTTCCTTTCGATGTCCACTAATATCTCCATATCCAATACTGGCATTACAAGCCCTCGATTTATTGCTATTCCTAACAAATCTCACATTTTTTGCAGGCTTACGAGAATTTACATGGCTTTTAGCTGCAAGCCCATCAATGAACTCCAAAAATCTAGTTATATCTCTGCTAATTGACCTTTTTCCATCTCTAATCATAGGATCACCACCCTACAAACAAAAGCCACAAATTAAGAATCAAAAGGAAAAAAAAAAAGGTTCTCCAAAAAATGGAGAAGGAAGATGATATACCTGAATAGAGTCAAGTTTAAGCAGCAAGTCCATGGCTTTATGAGAAAGAACCTCACAATTCAAACGGGTTCTATTCGAAATAGAGGATTTAAGAGAACTGAAGCTGGATTTGATAAAAGCAAGGTCTTGGAGCTGATTTAGGGTTTTTGATCTACGAACAAGAAAGACACGAAAATGGGTTTGAATAACACGGGCAGCTGCATCTCTAAGAGAATAGGAAGGATGGCAACAATTAATCGAAGCAGAAGAATTAGAAAAATGGTGAAGAGAGGATTCGAGAGTGTTGATTCGTTGAAGAAGAGAGGAAAGAACAGATTGTGTTTTCTGGTCGTCACTTAGCTGTTGAAAATGTAGATTTTGTGGCTGACAATGTAAGTTTTGGCAATGATTTTTGTGGGTGTGAGTTTTGTTAGGGTAAGAAGGGTAGAGATTTGGCAGTTGTTGCTGCTGGTGAAGGAGAGAAGCAAGAGCTTGAACAAGTGGGTCAATGGACAACTGTTGTGGTGGTGGTGAAGAGTGATAGTGAGGTTGGGTGCAGCAATGGTTGTAATGGCAGCTGCAGCTGCAGCAGCAGTTAAGAGTGGTGGCGGTTATGGGGGCGGTAGGAACAGGGTTTTGGAAGTGGTGATAGTGGTGAGGATGATGAGAAGCCATTTTGTTTGCTAGCGAAGGAAATGGGGATCAGACAGAGCAGAGAGGGTTTTGCGAGGGAAGAAGATTGTTAGGGGGACCTTTTGGTTAGTTGGAGAATTAGCCAAAAAGGTTAGAGAATAAAGTTATGGGATTGGATGAACCACAGTTTTGTGTTTTAATTAGGAAATGACAAATATTAATGTGAGAACCCAATCCAACTTCAAACCGAATCAAATCGATTCAATCTATGTTTGAGGTGAAACCATTTTATCTCGATTTTAATAAAAAAATCAAATTTTTTGTTTTAATTCAATGTTGGTAATCAAAACCATGATATCAAATATATTTTAATTTAATTTAATTTAATTAATTGAACTAAACTATATTGATTTATTTCGATTTGATTCAATAAGTCAAAAAATAAGGATTCATCAAACTTTTAAATAAAATTTAATTTTTATTCATTTGGTTCAATTTAAATTTAAGTAATTGAATGCTGAATCCTAGCTAGTTGTACCACTCCTTTCACTATTTAAGTATAAACACTAGATTCTTTTTTTCTTTTGATATTAATATGACATGGAAAAAAAACTAAATAAAATTACAATAAATGACTTAATTATTGAAGCTTAAATAATTATTAGCAAACCAACAATATTTACAACTTAGCATTTCACTATGAATTATCAAAGTACAAAAGGCCAAATAAATGTCGCTTGACTGTTTGTATTATTATCTATGGTTTCATATTGTTCTGTAGGCCGCACTACCTTGACAACGAGTCATGGATGTCTCGAACTTTTGACGACCCCTTTGTACTACCACGTCATTGTCGCCCATACTCGATAGGATTTTTATTTTTTTTCTATATTTCCATTTTTTTTATCCGCAAATGTAACATGATAATTTAATTCGACAGTTTGATGAAAATTCTTATAATTAATTCAGAAAATTTAAATTTGTAATTTCTCACATTTTATATAAGCGATAAAATCAATAAAACCATACGAAACCAAACCACACATTAATAATTTACTAATTTAAAAACACTTTATAATTTTTATTTATAAGTTAGATAAGTAAAAATTAATACTTGTAAAAATATTTAAATTGTATAAAATTAATCATATATGATATGATATAACTAATAATGCTATAATTTTATTTTATAATATAAGAGATATGTAATATATTAAACCCCTATCCTAGGTGTATCCCAAAGTATTTACAAGACATGAATCAAACCAAAATAAGAATTTTTTTTTTATAGAATATCCTTCAAACCAAAAAAAAAAAAAAACAAAAAATAGATTATTTTATCGATTATGAATTAGCAAAATATTTTGATTTGCGATAAATATTATTAACAGACTATTTATAACATTAGAATTATATATAATTAAATGACTACTTATAAAATTAACATAGTCAAACATTTATAAATCATGTAATTTTTTTTTAGGTATGTATAAATCATGTAATTTAATATGGTAAAAAGCTAAAAATATATATATATAAATCGCCCGAGAAGAAGTACACATCTTGAGCAATAACCCGCAAACAAAGTCGCTACAAATGGACGATTGTAAATTAAGATATCAGATTAAAATATCATACTTCCTTCACACTACTCTACAAACAAACGCTCTCGAAACCACTACAGTCACATCTCATCAACCAACCAAAATATGACACATAATCAAAAAGTTGTCAACCGATCCGAAATGTCGCCAAGTGGAAATAAAAAATATTATCAAAAGCAGATTAACAGAACCTACAGCTTTAACGGTGGTGAGAAAACGGCCTCGTGATTTGATCGCTGTCAACGTGTATCCTTTCACGAAAATATTTCCATCCTTTTATTATTTTTACGTTTGAATTGAATGATTCAATCTCCGGGTCACAGGTACGTCCTGTCCCATCCCATCACTCACACTATAAGAACTCTCCTGCAGGTTGTCACTGATCAGCGATCACAGAGTGAGCGAAGCAGAATTGAAAGGGAGAGGGAAAGAAAATGGCAACCAACACTTCACATTTCTCTGCAACTACGCATTATACCTCTGTTTCCCGATTTGTAGATTTTGGTTCCAGCAGTGGAAAGTCGAGATCGAATCTGTTTTTGGTTCGAAGTTTGAGGCCGCGGCCTGTTTCGCGGTCGTTTTCGGTTAAGAATGTGTTTAGCGAGCAAAAACAGAAACTTAAAGATCTGGTCGCTGGAGAAGGTGCTGGTTTCTTTCATTTCTGTTATGTTTTTCTTCTCTGGTGGTTTTTTCTTTAGCATTTTCTGGTTTTCTGAATGTTATGAGTTTTGTTTTTCTGGTTTTTGAACGTTGCGAGATTTTGAGTTATAATTTACTGTTCTATTTCTTCTTTTGTGGATTTGGATGGCGGTTTGCTGCTGAGAGATCTTCGGTTTGTTTATTTTTAGCTGTATTTGTTTGTGTTTGTGCTTGAATTTTTGGTGTCAATAGTGAAGTAGGATATCCACAGTTTTCTCGTAATCGTATAGTGTTGAAAAAGAATTGTGCCCCGCCATCTACTGAGCTAGCATGGAAAAAAAGGTACTGCAGATCCAGTTTCTTTTGTGAAAAAGAGATGGCTGGAGGAAGAATTGTAAATAATCTAAACCTGTCTACTGGCTTTTCGTTATGTTGTTAATTTACTAAATCATGTATTTTCTTTTCTTTTTTGGTGTATGGGAGGGGTGCTAGGTGGTTCTTTTTATAGAAAGAAAAGAAGTGAATAGGTTGGGGTGATGTTTTTTTTCCATTGTACTGCAAGGTACTTATATCTTATGCTACAGTTAATTGAGTTTCTTATATTTTCTTGTAGAGATGCCAAGTGGTCAGAATCCTTCCACTGCAGATGCCTCGTCCATTGCCGCAAGTATCAAATACCATTCAGAATTCACACCAGCATTTTCTCCCGAGAAATTTGAGCTTCCACAGGCCTTTTTGGCTACTGCACAGAGTGTTCGTGATGCTCTTATTATAAACTGGAATGCAACATATGAGTACTATGAGAGTTTGAATGCAAAACAAGCATATTATTTGTCAATGGAATTTTTACAGGTTTTTTCGTCATCTCCTGCTTTAATTCCCAAAAAGTGAGAATTCATCATCTGCAAAGCATTATTATTTCATCATAATATCTGCTTTTGTAGGGAAGAGCATTGTTGAATGCAATTGGTAATTTAGAGCTGACTGGCACTTATGCAGAGGCCTTGACCAAACTTGGGCACAATTTGGAAAATGTGGCTCGTCAGGCAAGGGACTTTTAACTTTCTTCAGTAAAATTGCTTGTATTGTGTTATTGATTATTGGTAGTAAAATTTATGATTCTATCTGTAAGTGTGTGCATTATTGTACCCATATGGTTCAAGATGTGTTTTTAGTTGCTAAATTCATTGGTCAAATGGTCATAGGAGCCTGATGCTGCCCTTGGAAATGGTGGTCTTGGACGACTTGCCTCCTGCTTTCTGGACTCTATGGCGACATTAAATTACCCTGCATGGGGTTATGGACTAAGATACAAGTATGGCCTATTTAAACAGCGCATTACCAAAGATGGTCAAGAGGAGGTCGCTGAAGATTGGCTTGAGGTATTTTTTTTGTTTCCGGTGATTCCTAAAAATATGTTGTGGTCCTTTGAAGCTGAGATTTTTAATCTATTATCTTTCTGAATTTTGTTATTCATATTTTTCTCCTTTTAGATGGGCAATCCCTGGGAAATAGTGAGAAACGATGTTGCATATCCTGTGAAATTTTATGGCAAGGTTGTTTCTGGATCGGATGGAAAAAATCATTGGATTGGAGGAGAAGATATAATGGCTGTGGCACATGATGTCCCTATTCCAGGATATAAAACTAAAACAACGATTAACCTGCGACTTTGGTCAACTAAAGCTCCAGCAGAATATCTGGACTTGTCTACTTTCAATTCTGGGGAGCACACCAAAGCATGTGAGGCCCTAGCAAATGCTGAAAAGGTGTGGATTTGTTCCTAAATATTTTATTGTTCTAAATGTTCTTCTTCCGCGTGTTCTTTTCTGGAAAACAGTATGAATGCTAGGATGATCTGTATAATACTTTCGCTTAATATTAGATTTGCTATGTTCTCTACCCTGGGGATGACTCTGTGGAGGGCAAGATCCTCCGGTTGAAGCAACAATACACCTTATGTTCTGCCTCTCTCCAAGATATCATTGCACGTTTTGAGAGAAGATCTGGATCAAATGTAAAATGGGAAGAATTCCCGGAGAAAGTCGCGGTGCAGATGAATGATACTCACCCCACACTCTGCATCCCAGAGCTGATGAGAATCTTGATGGACTTGAAAGGATTAGGCTGGAAGGAGGCCTGGAATATTACTCAAAGGTATTCCTTTTTCCTGGTTGTTTTAACTACATATGCAGATTTTCCACTTTATTTTTATTTTTCTTCTTTTTTGATAAGTTTCATAATGAAAGCCACCTTCACTATGCTTAACTTCAAGCATTATATCGAGTAACCTCACATTCTGCTGGTTATGTACCAGAACTGTGGCGTATACAAACCACACTGTTCTACCAGAAGCATTGGAGAAATGGAGCTTGGAGCTTATGCAGAAACTGCTACCACGACATGTTGAGATTATAGAAATGATTGATGAAGAGGTAATATGGATACGTTAAACAAAAAACATATATTTCTGCAGTGTGCTTATCTTAACTTTAATTTCTGCCCTTCTATATTTTGCAGCTGATACACACCATTGTTTCCAAGTATGGTAAAGCAGATCCCAACCTGTTGGAGAAAAAACTGAAGGAAATGAGAATATTAGAAAATGTAGATCTGCCTGCCTCTTTTGCAGATTTAATTCCTAAACCTAAGAAAAGCTCAATTGCTAATGTCACTGAAGAACCTGAAAGCAAGTTGGTTGACAAAGAAGATGAATCAGAAAGCGAAAACAAATCCAAGAGCAAAGGCTCTCAGAAGAAGGAAAAGATGGTGGTAGAATCACCTCCAAAACTCCCAAAGTTGGTCCGGATGGCAAATCTCTGTGTGGTTGGTGGTCATGCAGTAAATGGAGTTGCTGAGATACATAGTGAAATAGTGAAGGATGAAGTGTTTAACGCATTTTATGAGGTGATTTCATTTTTATTTGATCACAGTAAAATGCAGATTAAATGACTTCATTACACCTGAGGGATTTAACCATTTAAGTTCCTTTCCAAATGATTGTTAAAAGTGCTTGTAATTTGACCTCTGTAATCTAATTTTTCACAGCTGTGGCCTGAGAAGTTTCAAAATAAAACTAATGGTGTCACTCCAAGAAGATGGATTCGTTTCTGCAATCCAGATTTGAGTAAAATTATCACTGAATGGACTGGCTCTGAAGAATGGGTCTTGAATACTGAGAAGCTGGCTGACCTAAGAAAGGTAATCCACCATATTCAAATTTCTTAGTCTCTCAATTGGTGGACTGTACACACTCCCTTTCAATAAAACACTCAACATAGTTGGGAGCACAAATGCATGTCATGTCTTGATATCAAAATGTAGCTCTAGCTTATGTCAGATTTTTGCCTCATATTTGGCTGGTTATTCTAGAATTATGCTAGACATCTCTGAAAAACTATATGGTTCTTAAATTAGTTGTTTTTAATTAATCAATTGTAAATGATCACTGAATCATCTTGGTTATAATCCCTACTATGCAGCTAAATCAAATTTTTGAAAATTGTATGCAGTTTGCAGATAATGAGGATCTTCAAGCCCAGTGGAGGGCAGCCAAAAAAGGCAATAAAATGAAGGTCGCAGCACTGATCAAAGAAAGAACAGGGTATTCTGTCAGTCCGGATGCTATGTTTGATATCCAGGTAATTTTTTGCCTCTCCAGGCTCCTGTTAATGTGACAGAATGTAAGATATCGAGTACTTTATCGAAATGAAGAAGTTACACGAAATTTGAGATGAACCCTTTACCCATTTCTGCATTAGGGGAAGAACATGAGAATTCTATGGAAGGAATGGACAACAATTAGGAATATATATGTTCTTTCTTTTCATGCTTTCATCTGAAATACCATTTTATATATAGTTGATAATGGTTATTGTGTTCAGGTGAAGCGCATTCATGAATACAAGCGACAACTGCTGAATATTCTTGGAATCGTGTACCGCTACAAGAAGATGAAAGAAATGAGTGCCGTAGAAAGGAAAGCAAGCTATGCTCCCAGAGTTTGTATATTTGGAGGGAAAGCATTTGCTACATATGTGCAAGCCAAGAGAATTGTGAAACTTATAACAGATGTTGGGGCTACAATTAATCATGACCCTGAAATAGGTGATTTACTTAAGGTATGGCTTGAATGCTAAATATTTCTGCTAAAATTTCATTGCACTCCAAAGCATTTTCACCGTGAATGTACAGTAATCACTTGCAATGATTTACATTCTATCCCTAAACAGAAGTATCATACGTCGCCTTTTCCTTTTAAATTTTAGGTTATTTTTGTCCCGGATTATAATGTCAGCGTTGCTGAATTGCTCATTCCTGCAAGCGAGCTCTCACAGCATATCAGGTAATTCAGTTTTCTCTTCTTTCGCAAAGCAGTTATTTTGCAATGAATGGCTGTATCCTAATTTCTCTTTCTTCTTGTAGCACTGCTGGAATGGAAGCCAGCGGAACCAGCAACATGAAGTTTGCAATGAATGGTTGTATCCTAATTGGAACATTAGATGGGGCCAACGTTGAAATACGACAAGAGGTTGGAGAAGAGAACTTTTTCCTTTTTGGTGCTAAAGCTCATGAGATTGCAGGTCTGAGGAAACAAAGGGCAGAAGGGAAGGTATGCCGAATGATACGTATATTGTTATCTTTTCATTTATCCGGAAAACATTTCAGGCCTCGACCGTATGAAGGAGGCTATGGTTTACAAAACAATAGTAACTTTTGCTAACCTCTTAATATAGTTTGTTCCGGACCCACGTTTTGAAGAAGTGAAAGAATTTATTAAAAGTGGTGTTTTTGGGTCTTTCAATTATGACGGGCTAATGGGATCCTTGGAAGGAAATGAAGGTTTTGGTCAAGCTGATTATTTCCTTGTTGGCGAGGACTTCCCAAGCTACATAGAATGCCAAGAAGAAGTCGACAAGGCATATTGGGACCAGAGGGTGAGTTGCTTATTAAAACACAATATGAAATTCTCCAAACTTTTCCATTCTGAAGATTTGAGGATTGATTCCGATATTTCTGTTTTTCTGTATGCATTGCCAAACATTTAAACATTTTCGTAAAATCCTTGCCATTTTCCTGATGTTTGTAACTACTGGTGGCAGAGATGGACCCGAATGTCAATTCTGAATACAGCAGGATCATACAAATTCAGCAGCGACAGGACGATTCATGAATATGCACGTGATATTTGGAACATTCAACCTGCCATATTGCCATGCTAATGACTAGCAGTTGCAGAGTTGGCAGTGCCACGGCTTCAGGAAGATTGAATGGTCTTTCATCCTTAGTCTTCCAAGTTTTTCCTCCACAACCACCTCTCCTGTCGGGGAAGACATGTATAAAATAAAATTTTCTTCCAATGTAAAGGAAATCGCCGGAAATAAATGTGGTTCTAGTAGCCAAGTGCAATAAAACAAGTTGCTCCATAAGCATGTAAGAAATGTAATTTCAAAAATTTCGCCAATATCATGAAGACGAAAAGTTGTAATCGTCATAAAAGCTACTTAAATAAGATTCACTCGATAGCTTAGATAAACCACAAATCAGGCAATCACTCCTAATAAATTAAAAAGTAAAGTGAAAACAAATACTGAATATATACGTGTATACAACAATAATATTAAATTGTTTTTGCATCATACTGGCTGCTCTTCATTTCAGAAACAAGAATGGTTAAAGGAATCTGAAAGCTTCAGAGCGTGTTTCTTAGAGAAAAACTGTTTTCATTTTCTGTTATTTAAGAAAGCAGTTTTTTTTTTTTTTTTTTTTTTTGAAAAATTAAAAACTAGAAAATAAAAAATGAAAAATGTGTTCGGCAACAATAGAAAGTTATATTTTAATTTAAAATTTTTTAAATATTTTTCTTAGCTTTCATAATTAATAAAAGAAATAAAATATTATAAAATAAATTTAAAATTTTTTTATTTTTATTATTGATTATTTATGATAATAATATAAATTTTATCATTTTGTAAAATTTTTTAAACATAAAGGATATAATATATATGTAATAATAAAATTAATTATATATTAAAGTATTATGTTATTTAAATATTTTTTATTTTTTCAGTAAAAATATTTTATATACAAAATTATTTTTAGATGTTATAATTTAATTATAAAAATATTATTTTTTAAAAATGAAAAACGATTGGAAAATATGTTTTTTTTTTTTTTTGTTATAAAGACATATTCTCTATCTCTTTCGAGGATTTTTTTTTTTTTTTTTTTTTTAAGGTCTTCTCAGGATCCATTTTTAGAGAGATGCTGGCATGATGCAAATAAACACTACTATATATAATAATAATACTCTCTATACATAAATAGAGAGTTTTGTTCTCGTAAAAATTATCTTTTATTTTTATTGCATTTCATAAATTTATAATTTGTACTTCAAAATGAATAGTTTAATATTGAAGACATATATACAATTTGATATTGATGTATTATTAATTTATTATGAAAATTATATAGTTTGTCATAAAACTAAATGAAGTGATAATTACTATAATTTTTAAAATGTTAATTTTAATTATATAGTAGAATTTATTTGGTAATTTTATTTAAATTATTATTAAAAGAATTATTTCTTTAATTTTACAATTTAAAAATATCATTTTTAAATATTCACTAAAACAAATGAAATTATGAAAATACATCATAGACTATCATTCACAGTGAAAAGAAAAAAAATCAACTTTCAATAAATTTAAAATTTGATCAATTTAATTTCATATTATTTTTTAAAATATTAGAATAGAATCATGATTTATAATATTAAATCTATCATTTTAAATAAATTAAATATCATGCATTTATTCAATGAATTTAAAATTATAAAATTTTTTATATGTTGTTAAATTTTAACTAAATAACCAATAATAATAATTGAATTAAATTATAAATTTATAATATTATTTTATTTTTGAATATTCATGTGAATTGTTGTGTATTCATAAAATGAAATCGAAATTAAAGTTAACAATTAAAATTAAATAAAAAACTTAAAATTAAATTAATTATTAGGGCTTGTTTTTGTTATAACTAAATATAAAATGTTTCTAAATATAAATTGTCACATTGTAGGGCTGGGAATAGAACTCGGACAAAATGACCTAAATGTACAGGTGCAACCAATCAAACTATCAAGGAGATTTTTTACTTAATTGAGTTTAATCGAACTAATTTTTTAAACAAACTGAACTGAATTATTTTGACTGAATTAATTTTGATCGCTAGCCATCGAAACTATAGAAAATGACAACTTAATTAATCAAATTTCGTGATAAACTGATTCTAACCGAAATTATTAATCACTTCTTAATCAAAGTAAACACTGAAATATTTTTTTATTATCAATCTAATCAAAACCATGTAGTTTTAAGAATCAATTAATTTGATTAATTTAGTTAAATTAACTTTTAACCGAATCTTTAACTAATTGCCAAAAATATATTGTTTTTTTAACTAAACTTTTAATCAAACATTTATTCACCATATTAAATCAATTGAATTGGCCAAATTAATTGAATTTACTGAATCGAATGCTAGCTCTTACTATTTCAAAACTTATGCATAAAAAATTTTATGGTCCGGAAGGGGCCGCCACTTCGTCCCTGATTGTGATAAAAAATAAAACTTGAATATTTGAGGGATAAATGTTATTTTAGAGCGCAGTTATTACAATCACTAAAGTTTCGAGCATTTTATATAGTTAACCTTTTTTTTTTTGTTCGGTTAATTCAATACGAGGTGTAGCATCCACATTTATTATATTTTTACTCATTAATTTTGACAATTTTGAGTTAGAGTAGAATTATGATAATAAAAAGTTATAATTGAGGTGTGTCACTGACAAAGTTGGATTTGAAGGTATTTTTATGGTTTAGCTTAAGTTAAGCTATTCCGACTGTCGTTTCACAGAGGTGAAATATCATACTTCCGTCACACTACTCTACAAACAAACACTCTCAAAACCACTGCATTCACATCTCATCATCCAATGCAAATTTGACACGTAATTAAAATAAATCTCAATCTATCCGACATATCGCCAAGTGGAAAAAACAAAAAAAATCATCAAAAATATATTAACAGAATCCCATAGCTTTAGCTCATTCGATTGCGAGAGCATCTATTGGTTACGCTCGTCTCCCAAGTGTGAGATGTGATACCTGACCGTACTGCTGAAATTTATCATTTGTGTTAATGAAGTTTGGATTTTTTCCTTTAAAAAAAAAAAAAAAAATCCCACAGCTTTAACGGTGGAGATAAAACGGCCTCGGCATTCGATCACTGGCAACGTGTATCCTTTCGCGAAAATATTACCGTCCTTTTATTATTTTTACGCTTGAATTGAATGATTCAATCTCCGGGTCACAGGTACGTCCTGTCCCATCATTCACACTATAAAAACTCTCCTGCAGGTTGTCACTGATCACCGATCACACAGTGAGCAAAGCAGAAGTGAAAGGGAGAGGGGAACACAATGGCAACAAACACTTCACATTTATCTGCAACTACGCATTGTACCTCTGTTTCCCGATTTGTAGATTTCGGTTCCAGAAGTGGAAAGTCGACATCGAATTTGTTTTTGGTTCGAAATTTGAGGCCGCGACCTGTTTCGCGGTCGTTTTCGGTTAAGAATGTGTTTAGTGAGCAAATGCAGAAGCTTAAAGATCTGGTCGCTGGAGAAGGTGCTCTGGTTCCTTTCATTTCTGTTGTGTTCTTCTACTCTGGTTGTTTTTCCTTTAGCACGTTCCGCTTTTTGAACGCTATAAGTTCCTGAGTTATAATTATATCTTATGCTCCAGTTAATTGAGTTTCTTATATTTTCTTGTAGAGATGCCAAGTGGTCAGAATCCTTCCACTGCAGATTCCTCGTCTATTGCCGCAAGTATCAAATACCATTCAGAATTCACATCAGCATTTTCTCCCGAGGAATTTGAGCTTCCAAAGGCCTTTTTGGCTACTGCACAGAGTGTTCGTGATGCTCTTATTATAAACTGGAATGCAACATATGAGTACTATGAGAGTTTGAATGCAAAACAAGCATATTATCTGTCAATGGAATTTTTACAGGTTTTTCCGTCATCTCCTGGTTTTATTCCCAAAATTTGAGAATTCGTCATCTGCAAAGCATTGTTACTTCATCACAATATCTGCTCTTGTAGGGAAGGGCTTTGTTGAATGCAATTGGTAATTTAGAGCTGACTGGCACTTATGCAGAGGCCTTGACCAAACTTGGACACGCTTTGGAAACTGTGGCTCGTCAGGTAAGGGGTTTTTAGTAACTTTCTTCAGTAAAATTACTTGTATTAACTTTTAAGTTGATCTTGATTTGATATGTTCCCATTGCTATTTTGGAATGCCTCATGCAAAGCTTCAGTTACAGATTGAAACGTTTGGAAAAATCTTACAATTTGTTTCTTTATTTCAGTGGCTAAAAAGTAGTTTAATTCCTTTGTTAAATTTCTTCAGTAATTACTTTGATCTGGTATAGAGTATATGCCAATGGTTACCGAAAAATTTATGATTCTCTCTGTAAGTGTGTGCATATTTGTACCCATATGGTTCTAGATGTGATTTTAGTTCCTAAATTCATTGGTCAAATTGTAATAGGAGCCTGATGCTGCACTTGGAAATGGTGGTCTTGGGCGACTTGCTTCCTGCTTTTTGGACTCTATGGCGACATTAAATTACCCTGCATGGGGTTATGGACTAAGGTACAAGTATGGTCTATTTAAACAGCGCATTACCAAAGAAGGTCAAGAGGAGGTTGCTGAAGATTGGCTTCAGGTATTTTTTGTTTCGGGTGATTCCTATAAATATGTCGTGGTCCTTTGAAGCTGAGATTTTTAATCTATTATCCTCCTGAAATTTTTGTTAATCATATTTTTCTCCTTTTAGATGGGCAATCCCTGGGAAATAGTGAGAAACGATGTTGCATATCCTGTGAAATTTTATGGCAAGGTTGTTTGTGGATCAGATGGAAAAAATCATTGGATTGGAGGAGAAGATATAATGGCTGTGGCACATGATGTCCCTATACCAGGATATAAAACTAAAACAACCATTAACCTGCGACTTTGGTCAACTAAAGCTCCAGCAGAATATCTGGACTTGTCTACTTTCAATTCTGGGGAGCACACAAAAGCATGTGAGGCCCTAGCAAATGCTGAAAAGGTGTGGATTTGTTCCTTAATATTCTATTGTTCTGAATGTTCTTCTTCCGCATGTTCTTTTCTGGAAAACAATATGAATGCTACTATGCTAGAATTATCTGTATAATACTTTCGCTTAATATCAGATTTGCTACGTTCTCTACCCTGGGGATGACTCCGTGGAGGGCAAGATCCTCCGGTTGAAGCAACAATACACCTTATGTTCCGCTTCTCTCCAAGATATCATTGCACGTTTTGAGAGAAGATCTGGATCGAATGTAAAATGGGAAGAATTTCCGGAGAAAGTCGCAGTGCAGATGAATGATACTCACCCCACACTCTGCATCCCAGAGCTGATGAGAATCTTGATGGACTTAAAAGGATTGAGCTGGAAGGAGGCCTGGAATATTACTCAAAGGTATTTCTTTTTCATGATTGTTTTAACTACATATGTGGATTTTCCCTTTCCCTTTTATTTTTTCTTTTTTGATAAGCTACACATTCTAATACACAAATGCTTGCCTCTTTATACCCCATAAAAAATTCAGAGAGTTTTTTTTTCTTTTAAAAAATTCCCAATATGCTTCTTTTTCTTTTTATTATTGTTACTTGAAGCCACCTTCACTAAGTTTAACATCAAGATGTATATCCTGTAACCTCACATTATGCTGGTTATGAACCAGAACTGTGGCATACACAAACCACACTGTTCTACCAGAAGCACTGGAGAAATGGAGCTTGGAGCTTATGCAGAAACTGCTACCACGACATGTTGAGATTATAGAAATGATTGATGAAGAGGTAATAAGGATACGTTAAACAAAAATGATATATTTCTGCAGTGTGCTTATCTTAATTTTAATCTCTGTCCTTCCATATTTTGCAGCTGATACACACCATTGTTTCCAAGTATGGTAAAGCGGATCCCAACCTGTTGGAGAAAAAACTGAAGGAAATGAGAATATTAGAAAATGTAGATCTACCTGCCACTTTTGCAGAGTTGATTCCTAAACCTAAGAAAAGCTTAATTGCTAATATCATTGAAGAACCTGAAATCAAGTTGGCTAACAAAGAAGATGAATCAGAAAGCAAAAACAAATCCAAGAGCAAGGACACTCAGAAGAAGGAAAAGTCGGTGGTAGAATCACCTCCAAAACCACCAAAGTTGGTCCGGATGGCAAATCTCTGTGTGGTTGGTGGTCATGCTGTAAATGGGGTTGCTGAGATACATAGTGAAATAGTGAAGGATGAAGTGTTTAACTCATTTTATGAGGTGATTTCATTTTATTTTATCACAGTAAAATGCAGATTAAATGACTTCATTGCACCTGAGGGATTTAACCATTTAAGTTCCTTTCCAAATGATTGTTTAAAATGCTTGTAATTTGACCTCTGTAATCTAATTTTTCACAGCTGTGGCCTGAGAAGTTTCAAAATAAAACTAATGGTGTCACTCCAAGAAGATGGATTCGTTTCTGCAATCCAGATTTGAGTAAAATTATCACTGAATGGACTGGCTCTGAAGAATGGGTCTTGAATACTGAGAAGCTGGCTGACCTAAGAAAGGTAATCCACCATATTCAAATTTCTTATTCTCTCAATTGGTGGACTGTACACACTCCCTTTCAATAAAACACTCAACATAGTTGGGAGCACAAATGCATGTCATGTCTTGATATCAAAATGTAGCTCTAGCTTATGTCAGATTTTTGCATCATATTTGGCTGGTTATTCTAGAATTATGTTAGACATCTCTGAAAAACTATATGGTTCCTAAATTAGTTGTTTGTTAATTAATCAATCTTAAATGATCACTGATCATCGTGGTTACAATCTCAGTACTATTCAGCTAAATCAAATTTTTGAAAATTGTATGCAGTTTGCAGAGAATGAGGATCTTCAAGCCCAGTGGAGGGCAGCCAAAAAAAGCAATAAAATGAAGGTCGCGGCACTGATCAAAGAAAAAACAGGGTATTCTGTCAGTCCGGATGCTATGTTTGATATCCAGGTAATTTTTTGGCTCTCCGGGCTCCTGTTAATGTGATAGAATGCAAGATATCGAGTATTTTATCGAAATGAAGAAGTTACACGAAATTTGAGATGAACCCTTTACCCATTTCTGGATTAGGGTGAAGAACATGAGAATTCTATGGAAGGAATGCACAACAATTAGGAATATATATGTTCTTTCTTTTCATGCTTTCATCTGAAATACCATTTTATATATAGTTGATAATGGTTATTGTGTTCAGGTGAAGCGCATTCATGAATACAAGCGACAACTGCTGAATATTCTTGGAATTGTGTACCGCTACAAGAAGATGAAAGAAATGAGTGCTGTAGAAAGGAAAGCAAGCTATGCTCCTAGAGTTTGTATATTTGGAGGGAAAGCATTTGCTACATATGTGCAAGCCAAGAGAATTGTGAAATTTATAACAGATGTTGGGGCTACAATTAATCATGACCCTGAAATAGGTGATTTACTTAAGGTATGGCTTGAATGCTAAATATTTCTATAAAATTTCATGGCACTCCAAAGCTTTTGCCCTAAATGTACGCTAATCACTTGCAATGATTTACGTTCTATCCCTAAACAGAAGTATAATACATCTCCTTTTCCTATTAAATTTTAGGTTATTTTTGTCCCGGATTATAATGTCAGCGTTGCTGAATTGCTCATTCCTGCAAGCGAGCTCTCACAGCATATCAGGTAATTCAGTTTTCTTTTCTTTCACAAAGCAGTTATTTTGCAATGAATGGCTGTATCCTAATTTCTCTTTCTTCTTGTAGCACTGCTGGAATGGAAGCCAGCGGAACCAGCAACATGAAGTTTGCAATGAATGGTTGTATCCTAATTGGAACATTAGATGGGGCCAATGTTGAAATACGACAAGAGGTTGGAGAAGAGAACTTTTTCCTTTTTGGTGCTAAAGCTCATGAGATTGCAGGTCTGAGGAAACAAAGGGCAGAAGGGAAGGTATGCCGAATATTGGTATCTTTTCATTTATCCGGAAAACATTTCAGGCCTCGACCGTATGGAGGGGGCTATGGTTTACAAAACAATAGTAACTTTTGCTAACCTCTTAATATAGTTTGTTCCGGACCCACGTTTTGAAGAAGTGAAAGAATTTGTTAAAAGCGGTGTTTTTGGGTCTTTCAATTATGACGGGCTAATGGGATCCTTGGAAGGAAATGAAGGTTTTGGTCAAGCTGATTATTTCCTTGTTGGCAAGGACTTCCCAAGCTACATAGAATGCCAAGAAGAAGTCGACAAGGCATATTGGGACCAGAGGGTGAGTTGCTTATTAAAACACAATATGAAATTCTCCAAACTTTTCCATTCTGAAGATTTGATGATTGATTCCGACATTTCTGTTTTTCTGTATGCATTGCCAAACATTTAAACATTTTCGTAAAATCCTTGCCATTTTCCTGATGTTTGTAACTACTGGTGGCAGAGATGGACCCGAATGTCAATCCTGAATACAGCAGGTTCATACAAGTTCAGCAGCGACAGGACGATTCATGAATATGCACGGGATATTTGGAACATTCAACCTGCCATATTGCCATGCTAATGACTAGCAGTTGCAGAGTTGGCAGTGCCACGGCTTCAGGAAGATTGAATGGTCTTTCATCCATAGTCTTCGAAGATTTTCCTCCACAACCACCTCTCCTGTCGGGGAAGATATGTATAAAATAAAATTTTCTTCCAATGTAAAGGAAATAAATTGATGGAAATAAATGTGGTTCTTGTAGTTAAGTGCAATGAAATGGAATATGTAAGTGGCAAAAATAAAAAAGAAACAAATGTGAATAAAGTTCAAAATTTTCATTTCTGTCTCAAAAGTTGTTCTACTTTGTCTTTCATTTTGGTTAACTATGCAAAGCTCTTGCTATACCATTCCCACGTGGAAACCATATGCAAAGACCTGCAATACATTTGAATGAAACTGATTGTTTGGCGGCAGTGCAAGCAGTTTAAGGGAATTTTTCTTATTCTTCTTATATTGGCTCAGTTCTCTCTGACATACAAACTCCTTTGTAAGAGTTTTCTTCGTTATCTTTCTTTTTTTTTTTTTCTATAAGAAAATCAGCGAATCAGTTAACTCATTTCTTAGTTTGAGCATTTGATTCTATGGACTTGCTAGATAATCATCCATCTTTGATTCATGATATTACTTATTTTTTATGCTAATTAAAAAAGAAAAAAAAAGCTGCATACTTGTGCTATGCACAAATAATCTAAGTTTTTTAATATTTAATTCAAATTTTATATCTCACTTTTTATTAAAATTTTTTTTAATATTTATATAGTTGATCGTAGATAAATAATTTTAAAATTTGCAATGTTCAAATTTAATTTAACAAATATAGTTAAACATTTTATTAATTCTAGTAATGATATTAAATCATTTTTAAAAAATATATGATAAAAATGTTATAAAATAAAATATTCTAGTTAATTATATTTATTTATATAATTAAATAAAATTTTATGATTTTAAAATGGTTGTAGTGGAGAAATTTTTATTGTGCTAATTATTTACTTAATCATTTATTTATTTCAATGATTATTATGTCTTGACATTTATGTTTTTCATTTATTCACAAATTAATTTTAATAAGCCTATGTGGCATAATCTAACTAACATTTTGGCAATTCACTTAACAGTCAACACCCTCTAAGGGAAGACAAGCTAAAATCTCAATAACGAAATTATTATGTTTTCAATAAACAAATATGTATTAAGAGTTAAGCCAACATCATAAAAGTGAATAAAATTGCAGAACTTTTTTTTTTCACCAGAGAAATTACTAGAAGTATAAAAAGGGAAAAACTTTAGTTTTTCATCTTGAATTTTCCAGGTCTTGATCATCAAAAACAAACGCATATGCTCCCAATTACCGCACAACACACTGCTTTAAAAGACACAAACCACTGGCAAAACGAAAGCTAGAAGAGAATGAAATTAGATACCCCAATAGCCCTAGCCTAACGATAGAACTCTTGGTCCCCCAACGCTGCATCTCAATTTCACACAAGAACATCTGGTAGGCAGAGAGAATGACAGAAAATGTTGCAAAAGGATTCTAGGATTACCATGAGACTGCTAAATGAATGCTAGATAACTATACTGAATGTGCCTTTCTATAGAGTCAACAATAACTCATGAAAGTCAGTTATCCAAAGAAGTAATGGTGCAAAACCGATCGACATCTTTCGAATTTTGACTTTGTAGGACTGAATCATAAAAAGTTACGAAGTTCTGCCAAATTTTCTGTTTCGAATAATTTTACATTTAGGTGGCAGCAACCATTCTTATTCCGTGTTTCTTCAGCATTATAGCATGCTTGCGTCCTGAGAGATGGAAGTTGTATACATTCTCGCTATTGCACACAACATTACAAATTGCACATATTCTGATTGCCTCCACTGCTGCCCCACCTTGAACAATTTTTCTTCTCTTTGTCTCCAAATCTTCTGCAGGTCTGGCTACTTTCTTCTTACCCTTTTGGACATTGCTAGTTTTAACATTATCAGGTTCTTTTTGTGGCCCAATAAATGGGTTAACTGGCACTGATGAATTAGCAGGGCCAGCAGCAGCCTCTTGTAACTTTTCCAAGTTTTTCTTGTGTTTCTTTCCCAATTTATGCCGGTCAAGTACTTCCTTGCTATTACAATCCACCTGACAAACTTCACAATAGGCTGATTGAACAACCTTTGTTTTCTTTTCGCGCCTTTTCCAAGTGCCATTTGCCTGAAGCTGGGCTACCCAGTTAGCCCACTCAGCGGAACCTGGAAGTGCAATTGCCAACTGTTGCGTTCCATCTTGAGGTATTGTGGCACTCTGCAGATACAACAAGACATTAATGTCTCATGAATTATATATAATATAGCTGTTACAAAAAGAGATGCAAATATATATATCAGTAATTTTTTTTTTTTTTTCCAAGGGGGTCAAAGCCATTGAACAAAAAGAAATGTATCATCTTCCAAGCACAACCTGATCATCAGAGACAAAAATCAATTTGGAGTCAAATATGGATTAGCTCTCAAGGGTCAACGACATCTTGAATCAACTTTTTTACTTCATTTCTCTCACTACATGACTAACCCCAAGCAAAGAGCGCCTTTGCACTTATTCTTGGTGTCTATCATATATAACTTCCCATTGATAGATTAGTTGTTGTGTTCTTACAAATCCATATCACCTCCCAAAGGCTAGTCATGTTGTTGATTCACACAAGCAAATAAATGATTTCAATCAAAATGTGAAACAAATAGTTCCAATAATTAAATGCATAATTTTAGAAGTAACGTCGGCCAATTAATGAAAACCCAACTCTAGCTTTCTCGTTAAGCAATATAGAACAATCCATGCCACTCCCACCACAAAACAACATTTTTTTTTTTTTTTTTGCAGTACAAAGTCAACTTTCATCCTTTAAGTTGGTGAGTTTGATAAAAGAGGACGGTGTATATCATCCATGTAAAAATGTGTTCATATGTTATGATGCATTCATCAAGAAACATGCTAACAATGAAATTCTAGATATAAAATTCGGAAATGGGCCTATCCATGCTTGCATAAAAAAATTGCATGTAAACATTCGACACTGTTTATATTGAAATGGCCACATTATTAGACCCTAATTGACATGGCAATGATACTCTTTCTGCAAATAAAACCAGATTAAAATGATCCATTTATCGATAAGAGTGTGACAAAGTTTACTATTTGAATATTATTAAAACAAGAAAAAAAGGCATATTATTCAAGACATTATTTTAGTCTTTCAGGTTTCTTTCTATATTGCTAAAAAATGCTCAGCATCACTCCCACCGGAAAATGTTGATATCGACAGAATCTTCCGTCACCCAACAATAAGATATTACTAATTTCATTTCATAATCCACAGTTCACATCAAAAACAAAATAATCAATACTAATTCCACTCAGAACTCAATCACTCAATATAAAAACAATAACTTAAAAGGGAAAAAAAAAAAGTAAAAGAAGACCAACCACTTACAGCAGCGCCTCCGTATCCAGCCGGGTCCGAACCATATTGCCGAACAGCCTCTTTCGCAACCCAATTTTGGAAATTCTGATCCAAATAATAACTAGTGGAGCCGGGCTGCACCAAGGTCGAGGCTTGAGCTTGTGGCAAAGTGGTTAGCGTGGGGTAGGCGTCAACACCAGGAGGTGCAAGAGCGGTGGTGGCGGCGGCAGAGGGGTCAATATAGCCATGAGGGAGTTGCTGGAGAGGGAATTGAGGATTAGGGTTTTGGGAAAAATAAGAGAAATAAGAGTCTATTAGTGGTGGATTAGAATTAGGGTTAGGGATTGGATTCATTTCAGGTGGACTTCTCCTGAATTTTCACATGTGTATCCTTCCAGTTTGCGTTAAGTACAGAAGAGAGAGAGAGAGAGAGGGAGAGTTGTGGGCTTTCTCTGATTTTACAGTAGAAGAAGAATCAAAAGGCAGAGAGAACAATTAGAACTTTCTCTTTCTTAACCTCTTTGGGTACGCAGACAGACATGGTCCAATTAAAAGCCCATTCTGGTCCATTTGGCGTCCGAGTTTTTTTTTTTTTTTTTTTTCATTCTCTTTTACACTCTGTTTGGGAGAAAGGAAAGAAAATAGGATTGGAAAACAATGAAGCAAGATAATTTTTTCCTTATTTGGAATAAGGATGTAAAATTTCCAAGGAAAATTAAAGGCAAAATTCTTCTGGATCCGCTGTATAATAATCTCTCTAAATTAGAAAAAAATGGGAGAGAAATGGAAGGAAAATGTTATTGTTTACCGGAAATTACGAAAATAAATAAGTCTAAATGGTAAATGGAGTTATAAATGATAAATAAATCAAGTCCAAATTCGATTTTGTTTTAATGAATCAAACCTTAACTCGTGTTTGATAATACAAAAAACAACATTGATTTTTGAAATAGAATAAAAAGAAAATAAAAATTAATAATGAATGATTATCTTTAATGTTGTCTTAAATTCTAAATTATTTCACAACTTTAAGTTCTAACTAAAACTTAATGTGTGGGATAATTACTAATTTTTTTTACAAATTTTTAGAATACAAAGCCAAAAATATAAGAAAGGCATAAACAGTTGATTTCCTACTTAGAGAAAAAGGTTAAAATAGGATTAATTAGTCAAAAATCAATCTTAAAGCGACTAATTTAGCAATTAGAGAGACATTTTTAAACTAATATTTTCAAATTTGAGGGCCTGTGATATTATAACATTTATAGTAAATTGTGCTCAACTTCCATGCCTGTGTGCCAATTCATGTCCAGCTTAACAATGTAAGCTTCTTAGTAAGATGTGAGCCACAAGGAACATACACACAGTATTCTTTCCAGCCAGAATATATAAAAATAAAAACAAAAGAATTTTCAGGGGAAGCACATGGCTTCAGAGATACTTAATCATGAGGATTTTCTCATATCTTTAATATGCCAAAAAGTTTTGTATTGTTGCCTTTTTATGCTTACTAGTTAATTTACATCACATCAAAAGCTTGGTTTTCCTGATAGCTAGGCAGGCAGGGAGTCTCATGCCATTGAAAATTACTTGTAACTTATAAAAAGAGAGAGAGGGAAAGAGAACTCAAGGGCAGGTAAAAGGATATTTTGTTAGGATTTTAACTTCATTTCTCTGAGTTCTCTCTTCTACTTCAAAATTTGTGTTACCCCATTAGGCATTTCATGTCTAATTTTTACTGATCTAGGAAATTTAAGTAATAAAACAAAACAACTATAAATAAAATCAGAGAAAGAAGAAGAAAAGATCTTGAGAAGTGAGAACATGTTACATGTGCCTTCTGATTAAAGGAAACGGTCAATCTACATGAGTTAAAAGTGGGAAATGAAGGTAGAGGCCAAACCTACTTGACATTGCTCTGTTCAAGTAATGTTCTTGACTGCTGGTGAGTTTCTGTTGCATGAAAGTAACATTTAGCCTAATAAAGAGACTGAAAGCTTTTATTCTTTCAAGTTTGAAGCCAAAATAATTTAGCTTGGTTCTGTGCAGCCTTAAATCCATTAAACTTAAGTTCGTGCCTTGCTCAAAAAATATTACAACTACAGAGTATGCAGGAAAACTCTAGAGAGAGAGAGAGAGAGAGAGATAAAATGTAAAAATTTCATTGTTTACAAATTTAAGAACAAAAAATCGCCAAGATATATTGCATATTCGAGATAATATGTCATGTTTATGTGTTAGGTGGCTACACAACCACCTTTGGCTCAAATAATATTAATCAAGTCCATATCTTCTAGATTGCACATAACACAAACTGCTGAGATTAACATCCACTAGTAGAAGACTAAAAAATTATATTGCATTTTTCCTTGGAAACTTGGTACAAAAGAATGAGAATTCAAATTGAGAACTCAATCTATAAATGCTTCTCTCTTACTATTGATATATCCATAAGAAAACTACAATGCACAAAGACCAAATCAATCCTATTTCAGCCTCAAACTTCCAAAGAAATAAAGTATACCTCTTTGCCATAATTCTGCAACTCTGAAGTTGTTCAAAGAGATAGGATAAACCGGATAAGGGAAGCTGTCAGTTCTAAACAATGAACAGCCAAGGGAAGCTCTACATCTTTGTGAATTATCCTCAACAAGCGATGTACCTCGACAAACCAAATACAACAGTTTTTTCCCCCTAGTTAGCAACGAGATTCAGTAATGGATCGTGCTTGTAGCTGCTCACGCCCCAACATGAGTTGAACCCAATTTCATGACTATTTTCTTCATCAAGCATGTCACGGAGATTGATATGAAGTGCATTAGAGATATTAGGATTATGAGCCTCTTCTTTTATTGCCATACTCTGCTCTTCTTTGGGTTTAGAATGATGAGCCCTCTTGTGACCTCCCAAAGCTTGGCCTGAAATGAAACTTCTTGAGCAGATATCACACTTATACTCTTGCCTCTTCTTTGACCGATTACTTGTCACAGTCACTCTATTTACTTCCTCCTCCACCGAATCTTTAATGCATACAATTTTTTCAGGCAAACAATTGCTCTGAATTTCTTGGCGCTGCTCAATCTTCAAAACAACAGAATTTCTAGTTGTTCTATGAAATGTTTGGTGACCACCAAGTGCCTGATGACTGGAAAATAGCTTGTTGCAGATTTTACACCGGAATTGGCTCTTCTTCTTAGAATTGTCTACGTTATCAAAATCTGAAGTAGAACTTATAATCTCAGTGTACGAATCATCCTTCACTAATTCAGCATCGAGAGAACCCAAATCAACTTCTTGAGTAAATTCTTGGGTTGATTCTGATTCAATTCGGTTACTATCAATTTCATCTTCAATTCCCTTCTCTATCTCATCAGTATCACACGGCAGAAATCCAAATTCCTCCTCCAGTTTAAGCTTCTTGGAGTCAATTTCCTGATAAAAACTCCCAATCGGAAATTTCAATTTACTGCATTCATAGGTCAAATCCTTAGAATCAGAAACAAAAGGATCTAAATTATCCCCTCTTGGTTTCTTCTTCTTGAAAAATTCATTACCCTCAAAAACACAATCTCCATCCTCACTTCTCTCATTTCTCTTATTTTGGTACAAGGATTTATCCCCAGAATAAACAGAACCATTATCCAAAGATTCACTAACTGATTTGAACTCATCCCAATCACATACACCCCTAGATAACATCATCAAACACATAGCCACCTCTTCTACCTCTTGTTCAACTTCAAAACCAGAAATAGATTCATTTAAGCTAGAAAACGAAGAATTGGGAGTAACCTTGTACCTTATTCGATTCGATCTCTTTTTTCTCACAAGACTAACAGTGTCAGTATCTGATAAAGCCATTACAACCAAATTAGGCCTTGAAGAACTAGTTCTTGATTCTTTGGTGGAGACCCTATACTTATCTGAATGCAACCTCATGTGACCAGTTAGAGATCTTAGAGTCTTGAATCCTCTCCCACATTCTTTACAACAAATTCCTTTCTTTTCTGAGCAATGCCTCATATGGCCATGAAGAGATCTTTGTGACTCGAATTGCTTCCCACAGACTCGACATTGCATAATTTCTTCAACTGACTCAGTACCATTATCATTTTTCAAGCCGGAGAATTTCCAGGATTTCTTGGGATTTTCTCTTAGGCCATAACCTTCAATACCCATATTGCCATTTTCAAGGTTAATCTCTTCCTTAGCTGAACCTTTACCTGCTAGTACATGAATCCTCATATGACCACTCAAGAGTCTCCCACTCAAGAAACTCTTATTGCACAGCTTGCACGCATGCTTCTTTTCTTGATCTTGATCCATTTTATGTATTTCACCAAACAACAACAATAACCCAGATAATAAAACCGATCAAAACCTCAACTTTCCCTGAAAAATGCAAGAACTTTCAGCCACGTCCCATTAAACAAAACAAAACACAAGAAAGTTCAAGAAGCAGAGGAATAAATGAACAACCGGAGCAAAAAGAACCAAAATTCAGATACCAGCTATGATTTTCTAAAGTGAAATGAGAAGACAACATATGGGTTATTTGGTCTTGAAGGGCGAAAACAAGATCTAAATTGGCTAAGCAAAACCCTATAAACAGAGCAGGCTCTATTCTATTACTCTGTTTCTCTTGTGGGTATTTGAAGCATATGCAAGCGCGATATCGTAATGGAAGTGACTGCTGCTGTGACCACAGAGCACAAATTAGGCCCGAGAGATTGAGAGAGAGAGAGCCTTTCTCAATAAGCTGGAACTAAAAAAAGGAAAGTAATCCTTGCATGGAAGCTAAGCTAAAGGAGTAGACTTTCTCTCACTCGCTTATATTTTTCCATATGTATGTATATAAAAAAACAATACTATTGCATTGAAATTGGGCATTTTGGGAACAATGGAAAATATGTGATTTTGTTGGTTATTAAGAATAATGAATTTTGTTAATTAGAAAGATAATGCTGATTTGGGTTAAACGGTTGCTTGTAGTAGAAGTAATTTTGTAGAGGTTTAAAGACTCTTTTTCAATCCATTTTATTATTATTTTACGCACTATCTTTTTTTAGCTAAGCAATTTTCAAAGGTTCACCAAAAAGTTGCGAAGATTTTTCCGTCTAATGCTATTTTTGGTATTACACTAGAAATGCAATTAGTTTCGTCTCGACTTATAAATATCACTTAACTATTTTCTTTTCATACCTTCTCTGTTTAATTTTTTATTTAAACGATGGTAGATTTAATTTAAATTAAGATACATATTCTTAATTTTTGATTTAACTTCTTTAATCATGATGTCAACGAGACACAAGTAGTTTAATAGTTCAATCACTAATCTTTTATTTTTTAAAACCCTTGATTATTTTTTAGTTTTGTACCTTAGGGCTTCATTTTTATTTTAATCTAGGAGTTTGATGACTATGTTAACAGGCTGGCCAACGTGGATCAGATCCAAAATCTGGTCCATCAGAATATCGATCTTCAAAATGTGTGATTTGCTTGTGTGATTCTTTGGAAGCATTAACCTTTTACCTTCAGTAATTTCGTTTACTATAATGAGAGACTAGTAAAATAGTTGTGGGCTTAGTTAGGTAAAAACCTGATTATGGTAATCAACAATGGAATGAATTTCTTCAAATGCCTATCTTAGGCTATTGATATTTCTTGTTTTTGGTTTTTATTTTGTGGTTATTGAAAAAATATGTTTTTCTTTTGTATATAATCAGTTAAATCAGAAAAAAAAAATAGAATGTTTTGAAAACTATGTAAAGTAATTATGAAAAACAAACTACTCGTCAACTATTCAAAGTTCATTTCGAGAAAAGCTCATTTGAGCTCGTTCATAAGATTAATGAGTCAAATTCGTGCTCAACTATACATTTTAAGCATAAGTAAATGCACAATTTATGCAAACATCAATGAATGTATCATGAAAATTATCAATCACTAGTTACAAGTTAAGGAATCCCAACTACCATTTGTAGTCTTCTACAAATGAAGAGAATCTAAAGTGCTGTATAAATTTGACCACTTGACACCTTATCTAGAAAAATTTGCATCTTAGTCTTTGCTACTGCCCTTCTAAATTATTAAGGCAAAGATTATTAAGATTAAGATGCTTTTACGTCATGGGCGTGATTAGCCATTTGGTGAAGGCATAAATTCATAAGCTAAATCATGAGGCCTCCTGATTTCCTTGCAGATATCAATATATTTTGTTTTGTCTGATGTATTAAACCAATACTTGATATTAAGTTCACATAATTTAATGGGGAAAAACCTTAATCTACATATAAATGTAATAGTGGTTTGAATGGAGGGAGAGAACAGCGGAAAATATTTAAAATTTTTCAGTATTTTGATTGTTTGCAACTTTGTTCAGATTATATAAAAAAAACAAGAAAAGAAATATCCATTTCCATCTTCTCATTGCAACGATAGAATGGAGATGAAAATAACAAATTTGGACAGAATTGCTCACAAAAGAAATTGAAAAAACTATAACAGAGACTCGCAGAGATGGAAATGGAAACTCTTCTTGTTATTTCCATCCTGTTACATTGGCATCATGTCACATTTGCTCAAATTCGTACAGTGTACATTGGAAAGCAACTAAAGACCTTGATAGGGCCAAGAAACACAAATAATTTCTTACTAATACAAAAACATCATCAACATCGAAAACCAAAAAACCCCTCTCAATGGGAGAATGTAAGCATCTTCGAGGTGCAACAACCTATGGCCTTGAAAGTTGAGACTGAACTCGATGAAATAAAATAATATTCAGGTGTTGCCATAGATTTGCAACCTGTAGCATGGGGAATTTCCGTATGAGTTCCTTTGGCTCTCCGATGGAAATCAATCACCACACTATCCTCCACCATTCACTGCCTCCGTTCTTCTTCTTTCTCAAAAATTGCAAGCTAAGGATAGACTGAGAATCTCTTATTTTTGTGCAAGTGGACTCTGATAAGAGCCTAGATTTTAAGCCTACGTAGGCTAACTTCAATTTGAAGACTTTATATCACTACTCTACGGAGATAGACATCATATTCCATCTAACATCCTGAGCATGCTCCCCTTAGCAGCCCCTTGTATGATCATGTGAAGGTAACGGCATTGACTCCTTCACAAAAGATAGTAACATCTGAAGTGTTACTAATACTTCTTTCCAATCACTGGTAGTATGTGCTCTGAGATTGGATCACTCTTGAGTGAAGTGTCTTTCATCAGTTACTATATCATGTGGACCACAGCAATCAGCATTGTCCCGCTGATACTCGTATGATGTACATGAATCATCTTCAAAATCATTCCCCTTGTTACTAGGAACCCCTTTGAAAAGTTTAAAGCCAGTATCGCCAGGGGAAATCCCCACAGGTGCTTCTGAGATATCATCTACATCTCCCTCATATTCCTCATCTGTTGCAACTCTCTGAAAATCTTCATCAGCACTTTCTTTTGAACCGCCAATTTCATCCTCATCCTCAATGTGTTCGTTGCAATCCTCTGCAATACCCTCCTGATAATAAGCAGAAGCATCTTGTCCATTGAGTGATTCAACAGCAGAATCTTCATCTTCCTCTGTCATTCCAGCTTCACTTCTTTCCCACTCATCATTATCACTGTCAATGTTTAGAGGATCAAATCTATTCTGCTCAGAACGTTTCCGAAGCATGAATACATTAAAATAATAACTGACAATCTCCCTTTTTGTTCGGGAAGGGAATGCTGCTGGCAGATGATCCCAGAAGTTCCTGCCCAAGGATGCAGGGTTTGATAGGACTATATCATGGAAGACTTGCTCCTCCTCTTCAGTCCACTTCTTTGCAACATCTTCCCCCATATCACAGAATCCCAGACCCTCAAATATCTCCTCACCAAGGTTCTCCCTAAGTTTCTGCCTAGCTTCCATGATATGTAGTTTCACACATTCAATAGATCCCTGATCAAGGCAACTACAATCAATTTCAGAGCCTTGACAGCAATGCATCGAAAATGCTTCCTCTTCAGGCATGGGAATAATACAGGTACCCATAACCCTCTCCTCATAAACATCATCAGCTACGATACTGAAGCGCGATGATTGTGCAGCCTCAATATGAGGAATAGACTCCAGCTGATTTGAAGAGGTTTTGGGACCCTCCCATTCTGGAACAGTAACTTGATGCTCTGGTCCAACTGAAACTGACTTCTGAAGAGGATAGTCAAGTGAAGAGAACCCCTCCTCAGGCTGAAGTAAAGATCTTAGCTGATGTCCATGATCAAAATATTCTGGGAAAAATGACAGATTATCTGCCTCAAGAACTCCATTGTTGATCCATAAAAAATGAGGAAAATATCCAGAAGCACTGGTCTCAAGGTTGTTCACCTCATTTGAAACTGCTATAACTGAATTATTTGCAGCCCTCCCATTATCTTCACAGGTAACAAGACTGCCATCACCATCTTCATAATAAAAATAAGTCAATAAGCCAGAAAATCAAATTAACAAAGACTGTCATCAGCATTTCATAATATATAAACTACTTTATCGAATGTTACCAATTAAACCATAACATGGAGCTATCCAATGAGATTAATGAAACACATGCAAGTGACAAGCAAAGCTTCTTGGTTAGCAAGAATAGACACTGATAAATTTACAAAAAATTCTTATTGCAGAACTGAGCATATATTGTTTCTGCATTATATGGGAACCGATAGTATTGTTAACTGTGGTTTTCCAGAAAAATCCACTGTAGGAATTCAACAAACTGATCACCATCAAACACAATCTGAAACTAAAACTCAGCATTTTTCTTCTAAGAGACCATAGATTGAAAAAGCTTCCTGAAGTCCATTTCAATCTCATTTAATTGAATAAACTCTTAAAAAGTCGCATGGTATGAATGGTTGAGCAGTCCAAAATTATTTCCAGTATTAAATCTAAGATTGCATGATAACAGCCATTTTCCATATCAAGTGATCAGCTAACTCATTTGGAAAATAAAAAAGGGTTGGAGCACAAGATGCAAGTACTGCTAAATTTTTAGGATAATTCAAAGATGCCTCATTAAGATAATTCAAATAAGCCTAATTTCTTTATCAATTCAGAAAGTCTAAAACTATTTATTACCTAAGATTACAGATTTATGACGAGTATCAGCAAGAGAGGCAATTGGAGCAAACTGATCAATGTGCTCCAGATGTCTAGGGTGCTTAGAAGCAAACTCATAAGAATCATCATCAACAAAAGGTCGTTTATGAATCATTTTTCACCTGCAAGTCAGATTTCTTCAATAAGAGAAACTTGGAAACGTACTGAAGAACCAATAAATATGAAATTAACGAAGAAAAAAGCAAGTAGCAAATAAGGTACACAGAGTGGGATAAACCATAAATGTATAAACCTACTATAGAGAATTTTCTTTCAACTAGCAAATAAAGTACTTTTACTTAAAGGAAATGAAAATCATGTACTAAAAACCATCTCACAAGAAACTGTAAAATGAAGAAAGAAAAATCAGAGTGAAAAAAATATTACTAATATTTAGTCAAATGCGTCAAATTCTGGCCAGCACAAGAAGAGACAATTTCATATAATTTGGCCCAAATATTCACAGTATTCATTGGCTTCAGCGCACGTGAAAATTGGTTCCCTTCCGATTAAGACATACCCTTCAGCTCGTTACTTTCACACATTTCCACTATGGGAAGACTGAATTTGTTGCCTCAGCAAAAGTCAGCTAATATACATGTATGCCCACTAACATAAACCCAAACAAACAGAGATAAGCAATAAGACTTCATAAGACTTACTCACTCTCACTATCACATGCCACATCCACAAGTATCCATTCAACTTGATTGAAAAACATATTTTAAGAATTAAAATAAGTGGAAGAAGCTAACATATGAATCAAAACATAACTATTTGGTGCACATTCCACATGCATTATATGAACTTCATTTCCTCATGTTAACACTGCTTTCTAGCTCCCTAAATTCACTTCAACTACGCTTAAATTCTATCACTATAGAACCACACGTCTTAATAATACAGAACTCGCAGAAATTAAAAACGACAAAAAGCATATAATAACGTATGACAAAATTTAAAAAAAAAAAATCTAAAATTAACGATATAGCATGATTCAGCTAGAAAGACCTGAACTTACCCAAAGAATATCAACTGAAAAATCTCTTATATCGACAAGATCGAAATGACGGTGAAATCGAATGAATATGCAAATCTCAAATTCACAAGATCAAAATTTAAGATCCCTAATTTTTGTAACAATAAAACACTGATTTACAGGAAAACAAAAAATCGAAAGCGATGTTACGTTATATAGAAAAAACGAATCGGACAGAATATCGACAAAAATGAAATTTTTTTTCAAAAATTCAAAATATCAAATAATTTTTAAGAATTTCGACCGACCCAGAAAAATTGACCACAGAAAAACTCATATACAAGCTTAGATTCAAAGATCGAACAAAACCCCTTTTGAAATAGAAGAATTTTTAGGATCTCGAAACCCTAACCCTAGAAATCAATCTAGGAACGGCAAGAGATGAATTTCGTATGAATATATAGAGGAGAAAGCGAATTGGAAAATAATAGAGTCGAAATCGATAAAAGAAACAAAGGATCAGAGAATTTCTGACCGAAATGATTTGAAGATTAGGTATCGAGCGACTGGGTAAAGTTAGGGTACGATTTATAGGAAATTTTAAGTCTGTGTTCGGTGATCCGAGGATGGAAACTTTTGGCCCTGGAGACTCCGTGGAGACAAGAGAATTACCAAACAGGGTAAGAATCTAATGAGAATCACATAAATTGCCACTTAAGGATTCTGGTATCTTGAGGACAGATTAGGAAATAAGTCTTGTCTTAAGTTATTTTGATGTAAAAAATTGGAAATTGGTGAGTTTCAGCGAAAAAGGAATTTTTATTTGAAACGTGGAAAATAATGATTGGACCTTGAAGTTCCATTGATGGCACGTTGCAATAATTTGATTGTTTGTATACGATGGAAAGAGCAAGACCGTGTTTGGTTAGTGATAGGAAGTTTGCTTTTGGCTTTTGGCTTATCTAGACACTTGGCCAGTTGGTCCACCTCAACAGAATCTTGAGAATTTTCCAAGAAACACAATTATTATTCTACTCTTTTTAAATTAATTGCCAAAAGAAACAAAAGACGTTTCTATTCTTATATTCTAAGCCCTCAGTTTATTAACCGTAATTAAATAAATTCAGTGTCATGTAATATAATGTAATAATATTAATATTAATATTAGTCCTTTTTATTTCCGGTGTAATAATAATATCCAGTATATTCAATGTTCAATTTGAACCAAAACAATATTTCTAATTTAAGGGATAATTGCAATCTTGGTGTATAAATTTTTCAATTTTTTTTATTTTGATGTGTGAACGGTAAAATTTTACAATTGAGTGTTTGAACTCCCAATAATTGCCAAGTAAACACGAGAGAGAGAGAGAGAGAGAGAGAGAGAGAGAGAGAGAGAGAGAGAGAGAGAGAGAGAGAGAGAGAGAGAGAGAGAGAGAGAGAGAGAGAGAGAGAGAGAGAGAGAGAGAGAGAGAGAGAGAGAGAGAGAGGCGTTGAGATGGGTACCTGAGAAGATTCAAGGTCTTCTAGGGATAAATAGGTCATTTATTACACTTTTAAGTTTTAATCTATGTGGCATCTTATTTGGCGCCTAATCAACAACTAAAAAATAAAAAAGTAGATCCAACCATCCTACAGTGAATTCCGACAATCCATGTAAACAAATTTCACTTAATTGCAAAATTATTGGGAGTTCAAACATTGAATTGTACACTTTTTTTTCATTCATACGCCAAAATAAAAAAAAATTGCAAAATTCATACACCAAAATTACAATTATCTCTTGATTTAATGTATAAATAGATCCATACACGGATAAGTCTTTCAGAAAACTCAACTCCACATCTATCCTGATCGAAGAAAAACGGTAAGCACAGCAAAATGTAAAACAGAACCATAGACGGTTAAAACGTCAACATATCCTTCGTTTTTTCACAATCTTGAAGTTAACCACTAAAATTTGATGTCAAACGTTATAAATAGTGTTTTTACAACTATTATCTCATAAAAAATAAGTAAATACTAAATAAAGGAAACCTGTCATGATTTACCTGTCGGATTAGAAGGTGAGGACATGAATGGAGTTATGAGCAGAGGGGGTAGAGGTGGAGTTGCCATAAACCACCCCCTAAATCTATGAAATCTAATGCTCCAATTCAATCATTGTAGTGAAAAAAAAAATTAGGTAGTCTCTCTCTACCCATAGTTTTTTCTTCTCCACGTCTTACACGTTTAAAAAAAATGTCAGTAAATAAAAAATCCAATTCATCCAACTTTCCAAAGTCAAATTCCACCCGAGCAAAATCCCAAATTGTGCTCAGTTGTCATGTTCCATAAGTAACCAACCAATTGCCAATAAGAACTCAATAAACATGGTAAGGTAGTGATGTCATTAGTTTCCATTTATTTCTCATGAAGATCAAAAGAATAGGAAAAAAAAAAAAAAAGGAAAATTTGATAGATGGATAAGCTACATTTGATATGCAACAAGGACAGAAAACAGTTTGGTTTTAGGAATTCATAATTCTAGTTATAAAGTTGCATATGAAAGGAAAAAAAAATACATAATTGATATAATTGAATGGAAATGTATGGAAAAAAACATATAGACTCTGCTTTCACCTCAATAGCAACGCAAATTGTCCCAACTAAAATGGGAAAGCAAGAAAAAATGGCAATAGTTTAAGAATGTTGAAGAATCAAATTGATTGTCTCAAACTATAACCGGTTGATGCGCAGCCATGACGAGCAAACCAATCACTGTCATGTTTAAGCTACAGCAGGCATGTCCTTGAGCCATGCATCAAGTGGCTTACCAATTGAGTATACAATGAAACCAATCTCCCTCAGCTGATCCGCATTCACAACGTTCCTTCCGTCAAACACGAAGGCTGGCTTCTGCATACTTTCATAAATCCTCTTGTAATCAAGAGTCTTGAACTCGTCCCACTCGGTCAAAATGCAAAGACCATGGGCATCTTTTGCTGCCTCATATGCATCCCAAACTACGCTCACTTGCTTCACAGTTGTAGGGCTCATTGGCTGGAGATGGAGAGGGTGATCCCAATCAAACTTGTTCATGGTCAGGTCTCTTTGAATCTGGTCTATGGTCACCTGTGGGTCATAGATGCTCAACAGGGCCTTATCTCCCAAAAGCCCCTTGCACACATCAATAGCTGGGGTCTCCCTTGTGTCACCAGTATCCTTCTTGAAAGCAAACCCTAGGATGGCAATCTTCTTATTTGAAACTGTATTAAACATAGAGGAAACAACACGGTTCACGAATCGGTTCTTTTGATAATCATTGATCTTGATTACTTGTTTCCAATACTCTGCCACATCTGGAAGGCCATTGCACTCGCAGATGTATACAAGGTTCAAAATGTCCTTCTGGAAGCAGGACCCACCAAAACCAACGCTAGCATTCAAAAACTTGGGACCAATTCTAGTGTCCTTGCCAACAGCATATGAAACCTCGGTAACATCTGCCCCAGTTGCCTCACATAGTGCAGACATAGCATTAACGGATGAGATCCTCTGGGCCAAGAAGGCATTGGCTGCAAGCTTGGACAGCTCTGCGGACCAAAGGTTGGTGGTTAGAATGCGATCTTCAGGTACCCAATGAGCATAAACATCCTTCAATGCTTTGATGGCTTCTTGACCTTCTGGGGTTTCCCTTCCTCCAATAAGAACTCTATCTGGGTTAAACAGATCGCTGATTGCAGTTCCCTCAGCAAGGAACTCTGGGTTTGAGAGGATCTGGAATTTGATCCCCTTGCTGTTGTGGGTCAAAATTTTTTCAATTGCCTCTGCCGTCTTAACTGGGACAGTTGATTTCTCAACCACAATTTTGTTTGACTTTGAGACATCAGCAATCATACGCGCTGCACTCTCCCAGTATGTCAGATCAGCAGCTTTACCAGCCCCCAGTCCGCGAGTTTTGGTCGGAGTGTTGACAGAAACGAAGACTATATCAGCCTCAGAGACATGTTTCTCCACATCAACGCTGAAGAAGAGGTTCCTGCCTCGGCACCGCTTCACCACGTCATCAAGGCCTGGCTCATAAATGGGCAGCTGGTCACTGTTCCAGGCATTAATCCTATGTTGAGAGATATCAACAACAGCTACTTCAATCGACGGACACTTGAGTGCAATGACTGCCATTGTAGGCCCACCGACATATCCTGCTCCAATGCAACAGATCTTCACCATTTTTACCTTTTTCAAAGTGTATTACCTGAAACATAGCAAATCCATACAAATAAGCCAGCAAGAACAATAACAATGCACATAATTGATTCTCGGATCTTTCACCAGCAACTAATCCGCTTTTGCATAAAAAATAGGAAATAACAGAACTTGATTCAGTATCTGAAAACTAATAAAACAATGAATTTGAAATCTAATGTTGAGCAACATATTCCTCTCAAACTAAATTAATACAATCCCATCAGTTTCATCGACTGTTTCGGACATGAAGTTATTTTTTGAGAGTGAATATTGATTCAGAATCAAATATTGACGCCTACAAGAAATGGTTTACAAACATAAAGTTTTGTGGACTCCATTCAAATCCCAAAATGACAAAAACAATATGGAAATAAAAGAAGATCCAATGAAGCATTTTTTGTGATATGAGTCATAATTTCACAGCAACAATAATTCAAAATAGATAAATAAAAGAAAGCAACGAAACTAGAGCTAAAACGTCGAGATCGAACCAAATTACACAATTAGGCAAGATCAAAGCGACAAATCTAGCAGAATTCAAATTTTTTTTTTAAAAGAGCTTAATCTTACAAAGTTTGAAAGAGCAAAATTGTCAAACAGATCCATACATCAAGATTACTTGATTAATACTTGAAAATTGAAACATTAATCACTAAAAAAACAGCTAATTCAGCATTACCGACAAATAAAAATCACAGATCGAGAAGAAAAACACGAAAACGCTAATAGATCTAAAAGAATCCATGACCGAATAGCAGAAATGAATCCGTACCTTTCGCGGGAGAAAATCTAGAGAGAAAAAATTGGCTTTTGCCTAGTTTATTGCAGGAACTGGCACAAGAAGAGAGCGGGTGCGGGTGGGTTTAAATACACATGGCGAATCCGAGAAATACCCCTTTTAAAATGACCAAATTGTTATCATTATGATTATTATTATTGCTGTTTCGGTTCGGTTCGGTTGAAAGGGAGCTCTCTAGCTGGTTTGGGGAATGGCATAAAAGTAAAAACGGCGTCGCGGACAATGGATTTACAATGGTGCCCTTGGACTTGGAACATGCATTTTCCTACGCGTTTTCAAACAATGGGCGTTTACCTGTAAAGCAATAGATTCCAAACCCTGAGGTTTCGTAGATTTTGCTGTTGGCAGTGCTACAATTCCCTTCCTTCTTCTTTTTAACGTGTCTATGGGTAATGACATTTATTAAATTCTTTTTTTTTTTTTTTGCATATTGAATTATATATATATGATTAGATTTGTTTAGACACGATGTCCAGACAAAATCAATAAAAATAAAAAATTTTTAAAATATCATTCTCACTTTATTTTTTTTTTTTTTCAATGAATGAACATAAATACCTCATTTAAAAAATATATATTTTTTATTAATTTGATTTATGAATAAAACCATATTCATGAGTCAAGCTATAAATCAAGTCTGGACAAATCAATCTCATATATAAATATATAATTAGTAATTTGTGTGATCTTAGCAATAGTTTCCTTTGTCATGATATTTATGTGAACTCTCATTCTAGATTTTCCACATTGCACTTGATGTAACTAGATTTTTCTTATATTTTATTTTTTCTAAAAAAATTAATTATGAAAAGTATAATGAGGAGCATTTACCTCTGTTTGGAAAGAAAATGAATTAAAATAATTAAAAGATTAAAATAATGAAAAAAATAATAATGAATTGTTAATTTTTTTTATCGTTATTTTTCACTCTTGTGTTTGGATAACGAAGGAAAGAAAATAAATTTATTTTCTTTTATTCAGAAAAGGCAAAATTTTGGAGGAAAAAATTGTCAATATTTATATCTTATCATTTTAACCTCACTTATCCTTTTAGATGACTTTAATGATTATAAAAATTGTCAATATTTAGTTAAAAGTAATCTGTGTATTTAGGTAATTGTATAAAAATCGAAGACATTTCACCATTATTTCCTCTCCCAAATGTAGAGATTCATGCTATTTATGTGAGACGAGGAGGAAAATAAATTAATTTTCTCTTCCTTCATTATTTTTTCTTATTTTTCAAATAAAATAAAATTGCCTTTTACAATTATTTTTTTCAACTATTTTGATTCCTTCAAAAAAATACCTCCATCCAAACAGAGTATTAACTTAAAATTAGAGTATTTCTTAGTAAATCACAAAGGAAGTTAAATATATTGAAAAAAACATAAATAAACATTTATTTTGGTTCCATTAGGAGTTCCATAATTTTATTTATTTTTACTCCATTTTTATTTATCACTTTAGAAAATCAAAGAAGTATTTATTATTTTTTCAATTTTAATCTCATTTCTTGGTACATTAATTATTTAGAAAATCAATAAAATGGTAATCAATTACAATTATTTTTTAAAAAATAAATAGTTAAATAATTTTCTTAATTTACATGAAATAATGTCACTTTTAATGAAACAATCAAGACAAGGAAAAACAATCCCTGATGTGAATTAGAACGTAATAAATAATTATAATACAATCGAGTTAAAAAATGTACTTTCATATATAGACAAAATTATCAATTAGTAGCAAAATAACCATGAAAATAATATGGTGAGTACTTCAAAAGTTTATGAAAACATGCATCATAAATCATTTTCAAACAAATCAAAAACTTTTAATGAATTAAATTTTGGGGCAAAAGAGTAAATGAGGGAATAGTGACATTGTCCTTTTTTTGTCTAAAAATAAAAAAAAACAATAGAGGGAAGAGAAGACAAGCAATTTCATAACTATATTTTTTTTATCATACCAAATGACGAAACTAGCATTTGTTATTATTGTGGTTTCTAGTTTTCCGTTTAATTTTGATAAAAATAAAATGAAACATATTTATTTTAAAAATGTTTAAATTTACTTTTTAACCTTTTTGAAAATGGTTTAAAAAACAGAAAACGGATTTTATGAAACTATAAATTGTGGTTTACGCTATTTTTTTTTTTCATTGATAAACTTTTCTTCTTATCTCTCTTACAAGTCTCTTAAATTTTGGATAAGCTTCTCTCTTTTCTCTTTCTTCGTAAATTCTAAAATTTATATCACATTGAGATATGTTTCAAATCGAATGTTTTACTCTATATTTGAATCTATTATTTTATCTAAACTATTCTTTTTTTGTTTTCATCACAATTTATTACTATACAACCAAAATCTACAGAAATTGGTTTTTCAGTAATAAACTAACTATTGAAAAGCCCTTAAAAGAAACATATAGTAGTGGCTAAAAAAATATTATTAACATACAGGGGAAAACACAGCTCATGAAATAAAACAGTTCTCAAAATTTAAAAATTAAAAATCAAAAACAGTTTACTATTTTTTAAAAACAAAAATTAGTAACGAACAACCCTGAAATTTTTCAGCCAAGGAATGATAACTACCTAACAGTTGTGTAGGAAATTGTTTTTTTTATTTATTTTTTCTTTTTTTCATGTGCATTGAAGAGAGAGAAGGAGCCTTAAAATAGTACAATTTTCAGGTATGCAAAAGAGTGCTTCAAAACCAAGCATTAATTTGCTTCAGAATTCAGGCAATGTTGATTGTCATTCAAGCTATATAAATTTATAAAAAGAAGTGAATAAATGATTTCTCAAAAGTTCATCATAATGATAGTTCTTATTATATATATATATATATATATATATATATATATATTTGCTATTATAAACTCAATTTAAAGTTAGAATTGCATTTCTATTCTGATAAAGCAGCCACTTCTGTCCATGCATATTGTAAATCATGCTTTTCACAAATAGATCTTTAAATTTAAAAAATATATATATTAAAGTAAGTATTACAATATAAACTTGCTTTCATATAAAGTCTAATTTATAGCACCTTTAGACTTAAAAGGAAAAAAAAAAAAATTGAAATGAAAGATATAGGAACTACAAAGGATAAATACTCAAAAAGTTTACTATTGAGAGTTAATCTATAATTTGGATTGGGCCGAATACATAAATTCACCACTGAACTTTGTTATTTTGATTTTGTGACATGATCAATTTTTACTTTAATCCATTAAACACTTTAATTTGTAAAATTATACATATTCAACAGTTTAATTTTTAAATTTTATTTTATTAAATACTTTAATTTGCAAAATTAGATGAATTAAACACTCATTAAAAAATTGATATTTATAAAAATTATTATTCTAAAAGCCATGCTAACTACATATCAAGTCGATACGTTGCAGATAAAAGTCAAAAATTGTAAAAATTATTGATAATTAGTATTAAAATGTGTGCAATATTATCAAAATTTATAAATTTAAGTGCATAATAAATTATCTGCAAAGTTCAAAAGGCCACAAAATTAAAATTAGAATTAGACGTGAATTTATATATTCAGTCATTTGGATCGTATCCCTCTCTATAACTTGGGCTAATTTGGATGTGGGAGGTGAGTTGGTAGGTAACTAGTGTTGGATTTAATTTTCTATTGTGGGCTTAATACGTAAAATAAATACGTACAGCAGTCTAATTGTAAAATCAATTTCAAATGTGGTCTTGATTGTGAATAATTGACTATTGAGGTATCAACTGATTATAGATATTAAGTGTAGAGACCATTATATAATTTCTATTTCGTTAAAGGACCGAAATAGAAATTGTACTAACGCTACAGGTATATAAAGGTCGTGGTCCCCAGAGGAGTTGAATACGATTCAGTTTTACGTTCCTTTCGTACTGCTTCCGCTAAATCGATTCTTCAATTCTCTGGAAGGCTGCAAACCTAATTCTACACATCAAGATCGACGAACAACGATGTCAGGTACGCAACCTTTTCTTATTCAATCTATTTTGCTGAATCTAGTGGTTTGCACGATCTAGGTTATTGTGGAATTATTTGAGACTAATTTATAACAACTTGGTCATGTTTTGTTTTGAATCATATACTAAAATGTGAGCCTCATATATTCAACACCACACTTTTTTCCGACCTTTCAATTTTTGATATTTATATCTCTTATTTCTACACAAATATCGCAATATACTTATATTATATTATTTATTCCGATTTATTATAGTTGTGTGTTTTCAATTTTTTATTTATTAGAAATAGGAAACCATTTTTAGTTTTAATTATTGTTTCTTTAAAATTGTTATTTTTTTAAAAAATTATTTTTTCTTTTTTTGTTACATAAGGTGAAAATTCTTTCAACTATCAAATTTCTTCCTTATTTAGCTATTAAATATTTTAATTAATGATACAAATTTTAAAAATTCAAATTTTAAAAGCAAAATAATTTGAAAAATTCCGTACATTGATCATTTAAATTTCAAAACTACAGTAACCCTTGATTATTATGTATACGATCAATTGAAAAAGAATATAATACTCAAATAGTTTAAATAAATATCTGATATTAAATTTATATAAATAAAGAATAGTTAGAAAAGAAGAGCACTTTAAAAAAGATAAAATTAATATTGTATTTTAAATAAATAAATGATACTGGATTTGATGACATTAAATTTATATAGATAGAGAAGATAATAATAATAATAATAATAATAATAATAATAATAATAATAATAATAATAATAATAATAATAATTTTAAATTAAATTATTTTAAACAAACATGCTTATTTTTTTAAATAATTTTAAATGAACATATACGGCACCTAAATTTCTTTAAAAAAAAAACTTTTTTTTGTGTTATTTTTCATTAGAAAGCTAAATAATAATAATAAAAAAAACAACACTTGATATGCACTTTAAGCCCTTTATAAAAATAGTTAAAGGTGCCCATGGTTATATTATTATTTTTTAGCTATTTTATAAATATTTACCTATTTCTAAAAGTTTAGATATAATTCTTCATGTAAGTTTGTGAATTTAAAACGGAATAAATTTGACTTTTCTTTTTAGGTTAAAATTCACAAAACATTAATAAAATTCAAATAAACCACTAATATTGAGTAGGGAAAATTAATTAGTTTTTAAACCTATTTTACAATAATGGGCATTTTAAATGCTTCCAGACAAAAATTTAAGAGTAATATTATATCGCCCTTAAGTTTTACTTAGAATATTAGTGAGAATTTTGATTTCAAATTACACTATTTAATTTTCGTATTCTATTGAATTATAATCTCGTTAAATGACTGTAAAATATAAAGATTTTTTTAAAGATAAGGGATAATTATACTTTTAATAGCCGATTTTTTTATATTTTTTTCTATTTGGTGTCTCAGTAGAAAACGATATATGATTGAGTGTTTTAATTTAAAATTTCTATTATTACCAAATTGAAATTAGTATCTGAACCAAATTGATTTAAACCAAACTAATTGGTTCGGCCATTTTCAATCGATTTTTACCATTTCAATTTGGTTTTAAGTCAACTGTTGAATTTCTATGAAATTGACTCAAACTAAATAAAAAATTTATCCAAATCGAACCTCTCTTGAATAACTGACCAAATCGAAATAAGTGAGTTCGATTTTTCATTTAATTTAGTCGGTAGTTCTGCACATTCCCAATAATAGGAATTGAAAATGATTTCATGTTGTGGCAAAAAGTTCAATTGGGTTATACTCATGTTTGGCTGGTAAGTCCAATTAATTTTTTTACATATATATTATTTTTGCCGAATACTGTTTATTTTCTGTTTATCTCATAATTAAATCTAAAAGACGAAAAAGAAGAAATGAAAATTTATCATAAATTCTTGAATTTTCAAGATTTTGGAATCGAGAGAAACTAGACTGTTAGTCAATAGGCCTAAATCAACGGTAATATGGTAAATAAGACCAATCTATGAGGGTAAGAAAACAGATTATAAAAGGAACGAGGTAGGTGTGGAGCATTAAATGGAGGTTAATAGTAGAATTTCTGAATATTTTCATATCAGCCATTGCTTATAATTTCTGAGATAGTCCAACTCAGTTGCCATGTTATTGAAAAATGGATTTCGCACGTGTGTAATTTCAATTCCGGTAGACTATGTCAACCACAGACGCCAAAATACACATTTTTAAAAATTAACAATCAATCATTGTAATTTTTCATTGAACCATCAAAATTAAAATTAAATAAAAATTCAGACAATAAAGATATACATATCCCTAAAAATAATGTAATTTTGAAATATTTATAAGGATTAGGTAGTGTAATTTTTGAAAGCCGAGATCTTATTATTGTATTTGACCAAACTATAGAGAACACATAAACTTTATTTTTCAGGATATTTCGATATTTTACAGCCATTTAATGAAAAAACTAACAATCCATCTTAAAATATAGTAAATTATAATACGGGGATTAAATAGTGTAGTTTTGAATATCAAGAGTCTCACTAGTATATTTAACCAAAGTTTAAGGACCATATAATAATTATCCCTAAATTCAAGCATTAGGGAGTTGGGATGCGTATAAGTTGAATTTTCTACATTTGTAATTCCGCATTTCTCCAACTAGATTAAATGCATACTCAACTTGTGCAATTTCGCAGTTGTCCAACGACATTTATACTCAACTTATAATGAATTAGGCAAATCAAATTCAGGGTTTTATTTTATTTTTTTAAAATTAGCTTTATATATATATATATATATATATATATATATATATATATATATATAAATATGAAGGATGAGATTTTACTTTTAAAACTCATACCTACTTTTTTTTAAATAAATGGATAAAATCCTCTCCATTTAAATAAATTCGAAGTAATTACTCGATCAATATGGTAAAATATTATTAACATAAAGAGAAGAAAAAAAAAAAAAAAGGGAAGTGTATGTTTTTAGAAACAAATTAATGTCAGTTTTTTTTTATATAAAAAAAAGGAACAAATACATTTTATTTTTATAAAGTCAATTAGGTGTTATCTATTTGGTCTTGTCGTTAGTGAAAAAAGTGTGAGAAGTCATGACTTCCAATTCTTTCGATCATAAAAGTTTTTACCAATCTAACGGTTAAGGAAGAGTTATCTTTATTATTTAGTTTGACCCATTTAATAAAAGAATTTAGAAAAAATAAAAACAATCTTTATCAAGTAAAACAAACACAATCCTTATCAAACAAAAATCTCCATATCCCTCCTAGCCATAACGGTTGCTAAATTTATAAAAAAAGAGGAATAAATACATTTATTTTTCCGTAAAGAAACTAATTTAATCCTAAATTAATAGAGAAAATAATCTAATTAAGTGTTAAATTTATATGAAAAAAAGTCAATTAGATATGTTTTGCTTGATCTTTCGTTAGTGTGCGAAGTGAGAAATATCGATCTTATCAACCATAAAAATATTCACTAATTTAGTGGTTAAATGAAAAATTATCATTGTTGTGTAGCCTATTTTTATTATTATAGTTCATTAAAATTATCATGTTATTTCAACTGATTAAAATCATTTTGTCGGTCCATACCATTAACATCATCACTATTTAGGTTCGTTGAACCTTTGAACGGAAAAAAAAAAAAAGAAACGAAAATAACAATTTTTGTCCAATAAAACAAACAAAATCCCTGTCAAACTAAAATCTCCGTATCCCTCCTAGCCATAACGGTTGCTAATCCAAATCGACACCACAGTTTAATCCCTAATTAGCGAATCAAACGGTCAAAACCCAAACGAAAATTTAAAATAATAATCCAACGCTGCGCAAGCCAGAACCCCACCATCAGGAAAACTAGCCGTTACAGAGAGCGTCCAAAACCTTTAACGTTCTTTTTTTCTCATCTATGATCTATTCATCATTTACGGGTTTCTCACTGATCAATCAAAGAAGCCTAATTCTCTCTTTCTCCCATCTCTCTCTATCGGAACCCTCAAACAAACAAAACCCAGAATTTCTGTTTTCTCTTACCGATTCATTTTTGTTTCTGCAGTTACTTTGAATCCATGGATTCGAGCACCAAGAATTCAAAATCAGTTACTCCTGTGAAAGATCCTCAAGCCAAGATTTCAAAAAATTCCGAGAATTCAAAAAATTCCGAGAATTCAAATCCCAATGTTTCCTATTCAAGTCCTAATGCAAAACCCACGAATTCCCCGATTACCAAATCTGCAAAATCTCAAAAATCAGCCTCAAAGAATCATATTATCAATCAAAGTTCGAATCTTCACTCTCCTAGAAACAAGATCAGAGAACGAAAATTTGTTGTGGCAAAGAAAAATTCGAAAAAGGAGAAAGCGAATTCAAATTCAACTGTAGAGTGCAAATGCAAAGAGAAATTTGGGGGAAACATAAAAAAGTGTTTATGTGTAGCTTATGAAACACTGAGAGCTTCACAAGAAGAGTTTTTCAAGAACAGGTCCATAGGAGAGAAAGAAGAATTGGAAGATAAAGAAAAGGAAAGTGGTTTTAAAGCCGACAGTGAAGTTGAAGAAGAAGAGGAGATAGAGAAAGGTTTTATGGCTCAAAAGAATGAGAATGAAGAAGATGAGAGCGAGCAATTGGAGCAAATAGGTATTTCTACAGTTAAGAGAAGGAGAGAAAGGTTGCTTGAACAAGCAAGAAGTAGTGTACCTGAATGTGGGAAAGTGATGCATCTGGTTCAGGCTTTTGAGAGGCTACGTACAATACCAGATCCCAAGGATTCTGATAAGAAGGAAGAGGAGGAGATTAAAGAGGACAAAAAGAAGGCAATGCAATGGGCATTGCCTGGATTACAGCATCCTAAAGTTCCAGAATCGCAGGATTCTCCTTCTTCTCTATGCCCATCTGATTTGTTTCTCACTTCTAAGAATCTAGGTTTGGATCCAAGGCTTTCTGTTTCCTCATCGTGGGACAGTAGTCAAGGCAGGTTAGTGGTGATTGTCGAATTTATTTTATTTAATCCTGCATTATTATCTTGCTTTTTGTGTATTTAGTGTTTAGATGTTGACTGGTATGCTCTGCCCCTTCCCCCCAAAAAATTGCAGTATTTCTAGCAGGACTTCTAATGGAGGTCGGAGAAGCCGAAGAAATGTAAGATTCTTTTGACCTTTCCAGGTTGTCTACTAATTTGGATACGTGTCCGTAGTCTTTTTACTTATTGATTTTGTTTCACTTTCTCTTTAGAGCTCTGAGTCATGCAGCACAATGGGTGGGAGGAGATGGAAGAAAAAGCAGCTTAAAATCACAAGTCAAAAGCCATTTAAGCTGAGGACAGAGGTAGATATTCTATAATGATGATTGCTCATGCAGTTTAAATCTTGTTTCTATATTTTTTTCCCATTCATTGTAAATTTTGGTGATCGGTTCTTATTACATTATAGCAAAGGGGAAAACAGAAGGAGGAAGAATTCATGAAAAAATTGCAGGAAATGATGACCGAGGAGGAGAAGCAGCGGATTCCTATTGCACAAGGCCTTCCTTGGACAACAGATGAACCTGAGGTGAGTTTGGGATTGTTTGTATAATCTGGACAAGGAGAAATCGGGAAAGAACTCAATTTTTTGATTATGCACAATGGTCATTTTGAGTATATGAAAGTGCACAAAGTCAAATGATTCTCTTTTGTAAAAATTACCCTAAGGAACTACCAAATTCAGCCTTTGATGTACTTTTGTAGTTCACTTACTTGAGGTTGGTCTGTGTCATTTCAGTGTCTTATAAAACCTCCAGTAAAAGAGAATACCAGACCCATTGACCTTAGGCTCCACAGTGATATTCGGGCAGTGGAGCGTGCCGAGTTTGATCACCAGGTAAATGTCTACTTATTTTAGTATCCCTAGCTGGAAATTTAGTGCTGATTTCAGTACATGCTCTGCTATTTTATGGTTAAACTATACATCTATGTAATTATGAATCTTGGTCTTTCAATTCTCAATCATAGCCTCTTGAGCAATACAATCTGTGTGATGTCAGGTGGCTGAGAAGTTAACCCTTATTGAGCAATACAAAATGGAAAGAGAGAGGCAGCAAAAGGTAAATTGAATAGAAAATCAATGATACCAAGTTGATGCTATTACTATCTGCTTTCAAATATTTACACCAGTTCTTTTTTATCCTATAGCTAGCAGAAGAGGAAGAAATACGCAGATTGAGAAAGGAGCTGGTTCCAAAAGCACAACCCATGCCCTATTTTGACAGGCCCTTCATTCCCAGAAGGTAAAGATTTTACGTTTGCAGGCCTATTGTAATGTCAAGCAATGCACTCCATTACTACATATTATATGAGAGTGCTTCCCTTATTTTTTTTTACCCTTGTCTTGATTCATTATGGGGGTGACCTTTAAAGCTGTTAGTGTAAGCGGAAAGTTTCTATCGATTAAAATTTAAAGTTTTGGCTTGTATTATTCTACTTGTGGCACATGCAATTCTGCAGCTTTCTTTTGCTGAATTGGGCTACTCATCCATTGCAACTTCAGTTTTTGTTTTTTTCATCGAACGAAAGCCTTGAATTCTGTATTTGCGTTTCTTCAGGTCAGTGAAGCATCCAACTGTGCCTAAAGAACCAAAATTTCACATTCCTCAGCAAAAGAAAATCAAAAGTTGTCTGTCGTGGAACGACATGAGCACCTTCACTTACCAAGAACAATGAGAAGCGTTTCTAGGCATCATAATTCCTTATCAATCTACTAAATAATGTTAACTGTGATTCTTCCATATTCTTATTGTACATGATGCAACTGATTTAGTTGCAATTTTGTGAACTCTGGTTTGTTTTTCAAGTATAGTGAAATTAATGAAAAACCGGCTGGGTAGAAAGTTCTCAGTTCAGTCAGATTTATCTATCTGCATTTTCATTCTCATTTTCAATATCTCTTTGAATTATTATTATTATTATCATTTTTTTTTTTTATACATTGGAAGGCTGGATAGGCTGAAATAACATTGCGATATAAACAAATTGGTAGTCCTTCCATGACTCACCAAATTGATGAAAAACACTTGTGATCGAGAATATTTAAACTCGAGACCTTAGTTGCACTTAATCGAGGCAAATCATGTGAACTACTTGGAAATTGAATTGTGAAGGTCCAGTTAATCATTGGCAAGTACTAAAATCATAAACCATTAAATTTTTTTTAGTATTTAACCAGTCATAAAATAAGAAAATTAATATTTGACTGTATTATTGAGCATTAAATTCTTGAAATAAATTTAAGACATTGTTTAGTAATAATTGAATTCCAAAAACTTTTGTGAATTTCATGATTCCATGTTTATTACTATTATGAATAAAAATAGCATTCATTTTAATACAATGAATTCAATATTGTGAAATTAAATAGGACTAAATTAAATTATACCATTTGCTAATGAATTCTATACAATCAAATAAGAGGTATGAGTCATACTATATGGAGTATTATTCCACATAAGAAAAATTATTCTATAATTAATATAAATAATTATAAATAAGAGTGATGATCTAAAAATAGAATTTGTAATACTAATTGTGAAATTAATAATTATCTTTTCATTTTTATTCATTTTTTATAATAAAATTTAAGGAATAAAGCGTAATTCACTCTTTGAATTTGTAATTCAAGATTAAAAAGTTATAAAATCTACCTTTTGACTAAGTTACCCATAGAACGTGCAATTCACACTTAAGTTGCCCTAAAAAGCCCAAATTCAAGTGAGAATCTGGACAAATTAGAGTAAATTGCACATAAATTATAAGTATTTATAAGTTTAAGGGGTAAATTGAGCCAAAAAATCAATTTTGTAATTTTTTTTTTTGAATAATAAGTTCAAGAAGGTGAAGTGGGTTTATTTCTAAATTTTATGTATTTATTCTATATTTAATGTATTTATTTAATTTTGATGATATTTAAAAAAAAAGGAAAAAACTTTATATACAAACGTTATAAAACATTTGGGTCGAAAACCTGGCCCAAAGAACTTCAAAAAAGACCAGACCCGTGAAAACAAGACTGGGCCAATCCGACAGAAAACACGAAACCCTAGTTATATAAGCACCATTAAGCAGACGAGCTGAAACCCTAGTGAGACACAGAGCCTATCTTTACCCTTTGCTCTGTAGAGAACGCCATCCGTGGAAAAATGGCGACCGCCAAGACTGTAAAGGACGTGTCTCCTCATGAGTTCGTCAAAGCTTACTCTGCCCATCTTAAGCGATCCGGCAAGGTATCGCATCTTTATCATTCTTCTTTCAGTTCGTTGTTATTTTATCATTTGATTTCTCACTTAACTGTATAGTTTTTGGGTTCTTGACCCAATTAGATCGGAGTAGGTTAGGTATTTAGTGTTGGCTGGCCATTGTGTTGTTTGGTTGATCTATAGATGTAAGCTATATGGTTTTTGCTCTGATTGGAATAGATGTTTAATCTGTGCACCAACTGGGTGTGCCAGGTTCGTGGGTTTGGGTATGTCACAAAATTTGCTAACATAATTTCTAGTTCTATTTGAGGGCTGAAGGTCAGAAACTACTTTTCCATTAACACTTGAAGAAGACATTTATGTAGATTTTAGTCAGCAAAATGCAATACACGCATATATGCAAATAGTACTAGCCTATTTGGATGTAAAATGTTCACCGGGGTTGATGTTATATGAGAGTTATTAGCTTTGTTTTTGGAGACAAATGAGATTGTTTTATATTTGTCATTACTGCTTTTTGAATTTTTGTTTATGAATTACAAAATTGAGATTTATTGTTTAATCTTTATATTTCATCGTCCAACAGATCGAGTTGCCTCCATGGACTGATATTGTGAAGACAGGAACACTCAAGGAGCTTGCACCTTATGACCCAGATTGGTACTTTGTTAGAGCTGGTGCGAGTCTTTTTTTTCTCTAATGATACCCATGTACATGCTTTCAGTATATAGTTATAAAGTTGGTGATGCAATTCTGAAGTAGATCTTTGATGATCTGTTTGCAGCCTCCATGGCGAGGAAGATTTATTTGAGGGGAGGCCTTGGTGTGGGTGCTTTCCGCAGGATCTATGGTGGAAGCAAGAGAAATGGAAGTCGTCCGCCTCATTTTGGAAAGAGCAGTGGTGCTATTGCTCGTCACATCCTGCAGCAATTGCAGAAAATGAACATTGTTGATGTTGACCCCAAGGGGTAAGTATTGAATTTCTCAAGGCCTGATTTTGCCTTGTCATCAAACTATAGGATCTTGATACTCATGATAAGTCATCATATGTGCTGATGCATATATTTTTTTTTTTTTTTTGCTATTGAACTAGTGGGAGGAGAATTACTTCGAGTGGTCAACGGGACCTTGATCAAGTGGCCGGACGGATTGTGGTTGCCCCTTGATAAACTTAAAGTTGGGTATGCTGCAGAATACCAATTTATTTTGGTAGTTTTAGCTTTCTGTTTTAGTCTATTGGAGAGATTTTACTGCTTGATGCTTAAACCATATTACATGTTGTGAAAAGTTTTGGGTTCAATTATTACTGTCTTTGAGATGAACATGGTTCCTCCTGCTGTTGCTTTTTATTTATAAAATTTATGGTTTAACTCGTTATGTTCAAATTTTTGCTTGGAAGAAAATTTTAAATAATTGTTTTGTATTGAGCTCTTGAATTACAGCAATTTCTTTATTCGCACTTAACAGTTTTAATATTACCAACTTACTTAATAGGCGAAATAAACTTTTATTCATTACATATTTAATAGAAATTTAATATTCATAATATTTTGGCTAAGGCATCATTATTATTGAAAAACTCTTAGCGTAAAGAAAAAACTAAAATTAAGGTTCCGTTTCTTTTTGTAAAATAATTTGCTGGTAAATGTTTTCATGAAAAATATTTTTCAAATAATTTATTTTTCGCTGTTTATTTGTAATATTGAAAAATAGATAAAAATATTAGAATCTTTATCTCATAAGACTATTAAAATATTAATAATAATTGAAATTTTATAATTTAAAAAATTTATTGTTAAATATGAAAATAATGCAAAAAGTTATATAAATTATGGAAGTTGAGGTGGTAGTGATTATAATGATTAATAAATTAAAAAATGTAGATTTATAAAGTTTGTCGATATTTATAAAATGTTTTATTCTTTTGAATCTTTTGAAAATGGAAAATTATTTTTTTAAAAAAATGAATTAATTTTCCTTTGATCAGAAAAATATTTTCTTCTTATTTAATTTTCTGAGTATTCCAAAAAATGAAAAAATATTTTTCTGAAAATTATTTTATAGAAAAATATTTTTCTGAAAATTATTTTATGAAAACAAAGGAGCTCAAACGATGCAAACCAAATAGTGTTCATTAGCCCATATATCAACCTCTACCGGAGTCATCCTTGCACGAGTGATAATAGCCTCTCTAACTTGCATTTCAACATTATTGGGTATTATGACAACACAGAAGTTTGCTGCTCCCTTTTCTTGGATCTGATTGCCTAACTCCACAACAGAAGTAATTGGAATGTTTGGAAGTGGTTGACCATTGATACGGGGTCTGTCAATGAAGTCAGACCTTCCTCCTACAACATTTTGGAGTGATGATTCGAGTTTGGATTTGCCTATATTCTTCAACAGTTGGAGATTCTATATCCAATATGAGTAGTATTTGGAAAGCTTCTAAGATTAGTTTGCATAAAAGTAATCAACGGTTGAGCTGATATAATTTGGATATAAAACACATCTCCCATCTTGCATATCAATAAGGATCTGTTGTTTCTTTTTGTTTGATAATCTTAAGTGGGTTTGATTTTGTTTCCAATTAATTGATGTTAATGCATATTTAAACGCTCAAACGTAACAAAATAGGTATGATTATCCATTCTCACGTTCAAGTATAATAATCATTTGTTAGTAGGTAGAAAATGTAATAAGAAATCGGAAGAAATGAGACTTTTGCATAAGTTCACTCTAACAAATAGTCACTGATTTTGTTTGGAGAAGTTGATCCCATCTTCAATTTAGGAATGATGATTTGAGATGGACATGGACATGTATCACTTAATAATAATTAATATCATCAATATGTTTTTGAGAGGGTAAAATATTTTTTTAACATATAAAGATTAATTATTATATTTTAAAACATTGAATTCAATTAATTAATAGTCTAGTGATAAAAGAAATCAAATACATAAAAAGAGTAATTGAATAAGGGGAGAGGAAGTGAAATTTTATATGTTCTACAGTATTCTTAGTCATGGCTAATAAAGTTTTTAATTTAAAATATAGATAATATTGTAGTATTTGATATTTCATTTATTCAAAAAAGATTAAAGTAATATTATTAGCTATTCTAATTAATAAGAATTCCTAGGCGGACAAATTTAATGATTTTTTTAAAAACCGTGAAATTCGTGATAAGTATTATGAAACCAAGGTAGTAGTAGATTAAAATATTAATATTTCTGTTCATTCTCTTTGCATTACTATGAGTTAGCATTCGGTTAATCAAATTAAATTAATTTAGTCTCGGCCTATTCAAATATATTTTTAGAGTAATCGAATCTGAAATTATTTATTATAGATTAAATCTATAAATTTGATTAATTATATATAATAACCGAACCACAACTTATAAAATAAACGGTCTTATGTACCTAAACTGATTTGTAACTTAAATTTATAAAATAATTATTCAAATCTGACCGAAATAAATTGATTTGAGTCGATTCTCGATTAGAATCCGAAAATTGCTCTTCCCTACTTTGTAGTACAGCCTTTCGATTGAATATTGCTGTTTCCAATTATGTTAATATCACATATATTTCTATATCATCGTTGAATATGTTTGGTGGATGGATATTTTATATAATAGGTACATATTTTCTTATATTATAGTACAGGAGTATAACCAGAAGTGAAATTGCGTTTTGATACATCAAATAGGTCTTAAAAACGAGCAAGAAATTTTTTTTTTTTGGCCTTTTCAATTAAAAAAAAAAAAGAAAAGAAAAAAGGAAACAGAAAAAACCGTTGGAAAAAAGACCGATTCATATGGAACAAAGCACATTAAGCTCGGTTGGGTAATTTGTTTCTCTCACAACGCGCCTGCAGCTTAACGGCGCCGTTTCATTTTAACACAACATCACAGTGAAGCTCAAACAGACTCGCTCTTCTTACTTATTATACTAACATATTTATTTATCATCTTGTACAAACACCTGCGTCTACTTTTCTCTTCCCCTCTCATCAAACCCTAGCCTAAACGTCACCAACCAATCTAGTCATGGCGTTGAAGCATCTTCTTTCTCTAGCCCGCCGGTCTCATAGGCCTCAACGCTCTGCACTATCTTCCTTCCGATCATCTTCCACCTCCGCCGCTCCTCTCGCCACAACTTCGCCGTCTGCGCCGCCTGGTCCTCCTCCTCCAGATGCCATGATCTATGATCGTCTTGCTGAATCAGTCAAATCCAAGCTTCAACAGCTCGAGAGCCCCGACCCGAGGTTCCTCAAATACGGGTCTCCCCACCCTACTCGTAGGTCTCACACTCACATCCTTTCCGCTCCCGAAACTCGCATTACTACTCTCTCTAATGGTCTTCGTGTTGCAACGGAATCTAATCTTGCGTCGAAAACCGCAACTGTTGGAGTATGGATCGACGCGGGGTCCCGATTTGAGACTGAAGATACTAACGGAACAGCCCATTTTCTCGAGCATATGATTTTTAAGGGGACGGAGAAGAGGTCTGCAAGAGATATTGAAGAAGAGATCGAGAACATGGGTGGGCATTTGAATGCCTACACTAGTAGGGAGCAGACTACTTATTATGCCAAAGTCATGGACAAGGATGTGAATAAGGCATTGGATATTTTGGCTGATATATTGCAGAATTCAAAGTTCGATGAGAAACGGATTAGTCGTGAGAGGGATGTGATTTTGAGGGAAATGGAAGAGGTAATTGGTTTCTTTTTTTTTTTTTTTTTTTTTTTTTAAGGTTCTTTTGCTTTATTTTTGTGTGTATTGGAGGCGGGTTATCTTTTTATTGCTTACTGATGTAGAAAGTTGTGTGCTTTGGTTTGAATTGATTAGCATTTGTTGGAGTTTTATTATTATTTTTTTATTAATTACCAGGAAATTATTTACCTTTGTTACCTAGAGTGCTGGATGATTATGGTAATTTTTGTTATTTATAATGGCCATATGGTAGTATCTTATGATGTGATGACTCATTACGTCTATGTTAATTGATAAGGAAAGTTTTTTTTCCCCCCAGAGGTTAGTTTGCATGGTGTGATCTTATTTCTGGAATTGTAAAAGAAAGAAGATTTTGGTTGATGAGTGATAAGCTAATATTAAAAGTTTGGTTTTTGAAACAAATCATTGAGCTGCTGTTATGATATAGGCCTTTTTTTTTGTTATAAATTTTAGTACCTTTCTGGCATTCCTTATCTTCTCATTATCAAAAGTTGTGTCATGGAACACTTGTAGGTTGAGGGGCAAACAGAGGAAGTTATCTTCGACCATCTGCATGCAACTGCATTCCAGTACACTCCACTGGGTAGAACTATTCTTGGACCGGCCAAAAATGTCAAATCAATCACAAGAGATCATCTTCAGAACTATATAAACACACACTACACTGCTCCTAGAATGGTACTGAACAGCCAATGAAGCTTTCTTGTTTCATATATTGGACTCAATAGAAATACAGGAGGCTGTATCTCCTCTTGACTTTATGGTTTACTATTTTGTTGGGACTTTCATTTCAGGTCATTGTTGCTTCTGGAGCTGTTAAGCACGAGGACATTCTTGAGCAAGTAAAGAAACTGTTTACTAAGTTATCAGCTGATCCAACCACTGCGTCCCAGCTGGTTGCAAAAGAACCAGCATTTTTTACTGGCTCTGAGGTGGGAAGATATAACTCAAATGTTCATAACTTTTTTATTTGACACTCCTTATTTATGTAAACTGGGGTGTTTTGATTACTGTTTGTATTCAGGTCAGGATAATTGATGATGATGTTCCTTTGGCACAATTTGCGGTTGCTTTTGAAGGAGCACCATGGACCGATCCAGATTCTGTTCCTCTGATGGTCATGCAGGCAATGTTGGGGTCGTGGAATAAAAATGCTGGCGGTGGAAAGCACATGGGGTAAACACACCACTGCCAACTCACCATATTTCTGGCTAAAACACTGCTAAAAGAGAGAACTTTAATAAAATGAAGCACCCTAATAAAGATTGTTAAGTCTTCCCTAAGTGTCTATTGACTTTCAATAATCATAGCCCCCCTACTCTTGCTACAACATGATAGCTTTGAACTTTGATTGGTCCAGTTCTCTCATAATTCACTGTCTTTTTTTGTTCAGTTCTGAGCTGGCACAGAGGGTTGGCATTAATGAAATTGCAGAAAGCATGATGGCTTTTAACACCAATTACAAAGACACTGGCCTATTTGGTGTTTACGCTGTTGCCAAGGTGAGGTCGCCAACTTTTGTTTATATCTCCAATAGGCTTGATGACTACTTCTTATGAAATGGTATAAAATGCATGCAATCATGTTATAAAAATTCTAGACATTTAATGATGCAATGGAGAGAAAAGATGACAGAGCAGTGGTAACTTGAGTTGTGTATGTTCTCTCAAAAGCAAAGATATTATTGCCGTTGACAGATACCAATCAGGAACAAAAAAATTTCGGCATTGAGCTAGATTTTACTTTCAGGAAAATTGAATATTAATACTGTTGTTGTTTGAAGCATGGTACTGGTGGAAGCAGTTTACAGGGTGAATATTTGGAAATGAATATTATATTGACATAGCTTTATGTATAGATATGCTCTTTATGTCTCCAGAAATATATAAATGCACTTGTATACTGTTATAGTAGGTTTTTGGAACATGAGCCACTGCTGTTTCTCCTCCTATCTTTCGTTAATTAACTTTTGTCTCTTTTTCTGATTTTGAACAAGAAAACACTAGAGACAATGGAGCTTATTACTATTCGGTGCTAATCTGTTAAAAGCTATCTCAACTATTGTATCTTTAGGATGATGTTTGAGTCATTTTAACATTCTTTATTTTGGACTCTCTCTTTGATGATATTATGCTTTCCTGTGTTAATGAAAATTTTAAGACTTGTATTATTCTTTCAGCCGGATGGCTTGGATGATTTAGCTTGGGCAATTATGCATGAGACAGCCAAGTTATGTTATCGGGTTTCTGACGCTGATGTGACAAGGGCTTGTAATCAGGTAGTCACATGATCCTGCTTTGTCATGGAACTTTATGTGTCTTCTATTGATTTGAATTTAATTCCAACTAGTTTCCCCTTGAATCTTTGTTAAGTTCGTTACACTCTTAGGTTTGTTAAAAGTTGTTTCCGTGACCCAAAATAATTATGCATTGAATCTGTTGGTTGTGCTGAACTCACTGTGATGCATATAAGATACCCCACTTTGTTGTAACTCATTTTCTGGTGAATTATTTTGTTGATTTGGTTGGTTCAGATTCTTGTGTTAAATAACAGTTCGGTGCTTTAGATGAGCAAACAATTGACTCTTAACTGCTCCAGAGAATTGGAATATTCAACTTTTGTTGGGTTCTAATTTACTTAATTAAGGCATGCTAACAATATGATAAACTGAAGCCTCTGTTTATTGCTGGGCCTTTTGTATATTCTTGTTTCTGCTTTAAAACGAATCATATGATTACTATATTTTCATTCATTTTATGTGATTCTTACCTTACTCATTTCTCGAGTATTATATACGGTTTATTTTTTATACTAGTTGGACGTACTGTGAAATGTCTTTCTCCTTTTTTTGTTATTATTCTCTTACTGCTGCATGTGGTTGCAGTTGAAATCTTCATTGCTACTTCACATAGATGGAACCAGCCCTGTAGCTGAAGATATTGGACGACAGGTATTATTAAGTTTCCATATTAAAACATCCTGTGGGCAAAAATTTTAGGACAAAATAGGTTTCAGCAAGTACTACTACATATTGTTGCTGAGAGATAAGTGAAGGTTCTTTTTCCATCCTGATGATTGCATGATTAATGCAAACCAAAGTCATAGATATCATTCATGGTTCTTGGTAAAGAGATAATGCAAAAGCACATTGCCTTCCTTCCATGTTGTTTTACCTTGACCAGGTCTTGCATAACTCGATTATAGGTTGGAGAGCCTTAGAGGCAATATGTTTTCATTGGGTGCTTTCTTAGCTTGTTATTTGCAATAACTTGCCATTAGAGTAACCATGTGGGAGCTCTGTCTTGTAGTTTTATGTAATGTATTTGATTACCAAATAGTCTCTGTTGTCACAAGTCATAACGTCCTTGTTCAACTCTTAATATGTTGGTCTTGTAAGTTGTGGATAAAATTCATAATCTTGTTGACTGCTGGAATACTTTGCTGGGAATTCTTGGTGCGTATCATTACTGTTGTTAATTGTTCTTCTCATTTGCTTATGGTTGCAGTTGCTTACTTATGGTCGGAGAATTCCATTCGCTGAATTGTTTGCTAGGATTGATGCTGTTGATGCAAGTACTATTAAACGTGTTGCAAACAGATTTATTCATGACAAGGTACAAAAGACAGTCGATCAAAGTTTTGTTGATACCCTAACTCCTAATTTTACAACAAGAAGGAAGTGAAATCTTCATGTTGATTGCTTCTTTTTTTTGACAGGATGTTGCAATTGCTGCCACGGGTCCTATCCAGGGCTTGCCTGATTACAACTGGTTCAGACGCAGGACCTACATGAACCGCTACTAGAGTGTTGTGCTTTTTATTTGTTACATTACTGCATGGATACATGCATTTTGTTGTTTTTACAGCACAACCAACGTCACTGGGGAAGCCCCCAAATCCTTAGCATTTTCAAGTCAAAATTTTTTTAGGTTTCTCTCTGTAATGCTATTATTGCTGCAGTAATAAAGAATGCAGTGTTCAGTAAGTTGGCCGATACAAGGGATTGATATTCAGTACTTTTTAGCAAAGCATGGATTAGTAAGGCCCTTCTTGTCAATATCTTTTAACTGAAATTTTTTGTTACCTGCATATTGTTGGAGAGACTGATGCGAGAGGATTTGATACGAGTTTTTATTGTTAATAATAATTCAAGTGCCAACTTTCCTTACACCATATGTTACTTTTTGACAGACAAGCAATCTGTTCACAGCCAACCCCATTGAATGGAGTAGTTTATACTTTGCTTCCAGCTTTCCCATGGATCTGCACCTTAATGTGCTGAAATTTTAAAATAATGAGCAAAAGAATCTGTTTTTGAACTTATACTCCCCTTGTTGCTTGATAATTCTAGCCTGTATTTCTTTGCTCACAAGTTATAACCTGTATTCCATCCTGTCATATTGAAAAAATTTAAAATGATATATGGATAAAAATCTGAAGTTTAGGGTAATTTTTATGCATCAGGGCTAAAATTATAGCTAAATATTTTGGTCATAAAAAATTTGTTCTCTAAGAAGAACCATCTCCATTTTCCAACAATCAAAATCATTCCAGCTTAAATGGAAGAAAGAGGACCCCACAAAGAATCCCACACAGTTACAAAACATTATCACAGCTTGCACCAGTGGTTGGAGGGAAAAGTGACGGCCTTCTCTCTCTTTGAAATGAGAAATGTATTTTTATTGCAGTTGTGGCTGTTAGTTAGGAAACTTAAAACCTCGATGTGAAATTGTTTCATTGTAAGTATCGAGACACAGGGTATTAAATTATAGTTTTTTGCTATTTTCCGTTTTAACCCTTTTATTTTGGGGCCTTTTGTTTTGCATTTGATTTTTTTTGATTCATCACTCAGATTTCTCAGTCTCCTCCCTTCGATCTAATCGATACTGAACCATCGTTTCTCCTCCAAATCTCCGCCCTTTTCTTTCCATTCTTAGATTTAAATCATAAAGTTTCTTCCTTTGAAGCTATTTACAGTTTCTAATCTTCATATATTAGTTCTTTTTTTTTTTTTTTTTGCTTACAGATACCAAATTATATCAACAATGGCATCCATTTCGGTTCCTTGCCCTAAAACCACTTTGGTTGCTCGCATCGGATCCAATGTCGAAAACCCACTTCCCAACTCGACCGTTTCCTTTCCTCCTCTCACTTCCAATCTCCTTGGATTTCAGGTTAGTTTCTTGCTTTCTTTTTTCTTCTTTTCCTAACTGTAGCAAAAGTGCTTGCCTTTTGACTATGCAATTTGGTTATCCTTACTATTATCATGCAGTTGTTTTTAGTTTGTAACGTTTTTGTTTTGTTCTTCTGTTTACATGCTTGATTTGATTGTTGTCCTGTTACTATAGTAGTATCTAAACAGTGTTTCTATATATTTTTTTATGCTTTTAGTTTATGTTTATTATATATTTAGAGCTTGACCAATTTTTTTAATCATTGATCTCCCTGTTATTTTTTTTTTTTTTTTTTTTTAATTTAGTGGAGAATTGCAAGTACTCTGTTTTCCGGATTTTTGCAAATTGAAATGTGATTTTAGGATACTTGTGACGATTTGTCTAACATCGATACTTCAGTTTAATCCCTTTGACTTCAATTTTCATTATCTTTTAGTTTTAGATAGCTTCATCTAGTCAAGCTTTTTACCTTATAAAGAGACTCAAACTTACATAAATTAATAAACGTGATCATTACATGAGCTCCTAATAATAGACAACTGTTGTTCAATCTATGTACACTAATATCCTTGCAGAAATATTATTGCCATTGATTGTTGGGTGATTTAATTTTCTTTTGCAGTGGTGTAACAGGAAGCAATCTCGTGTTACCAAGATGCAGGCAAAGCTCAACGAGGTGTGTTCTTGCCTATAAGTTCAAGAAAGTTTATGTCTAAATTAGCTTCAATTGTTATTTCCGTGGTTTACTAATTTAATTTTTTTATATTTAAGGTTCTTCTCGAGAAATCGTCAAATTCTGTGCCAGTCCTAGAGACTAACTCCAATGTCCCAACACCTGATGAAAAAGATGAATCAACAGAAAGTAACATTCTGGATGCATCACAAATTTCCGCATTCATGACACAAGTATCGGACCTTGTCAAGTAAGCAAAGAGAGCCTGTGTTTTTAATGCCAGATTAGATGTCTAGTTATTTTTGTGCATTTACTTCATTGTTTTGGAATTGATTTGATATTAAATTTGGTGAGCAGACTTGTGGATTCAAGAGATATCACGGAGCTCCAACTAAAGCAGTTAGGTTGTCAGCTCATAATAAGAAAAAAAGAGGCTTTGCAGCAACCACCACCGGCAGCTCCTGTCATTGCAATGCCGCCCTCTTACCAACATACCATGCTTCCATCTCCGCCACCAGCTGCTCCTGCATCTGCACCTCCAAGTTCTCCACCTCTGGCACTGGCCTTGCCTCCCCCTGCAAAGACTAGCTCATCATCTCATCCGCCACTGAAATGCCCAATGGCAGGAACCTTTTATCGTAATCCAGCACCTGGTGAACCCCCTTTTGTCAAGGTATGTGACTGTGTTACTGACTAGCAAGTGTGTTGTGTACCTTTTAAAAGACACTGCTGCGAAAGACATAACACGCAATGCCTGTATTTCTTATGAAAGGCATGCCATCATGTTTACTTAAATATCAATCTGAAGTGAAAAAGCTTCCTTCCCTATGTTTCTATGCTTATTTTTACAGGTAGGAGATAAAGTGCAGAAAGGTCAGGTTGTCTGCATCATCGAAGCCATGAAACTAATGAATGAAATTGAGGTATGTCTCTACTTTTTTCATTAGTTCATTTGGTTGCTATTACAAAGCTTATGTTAAAATCTCTCTATATAGAAAGTTTTGTGTATTCATCCCACGTATATGAAATCGTTGGATGTATGTTTAATTTCACTTCTCTGTCTGTTTTGTTAGTTACTATCTATTTTGTGTGTTTGTGTTGTTTTTTTAGGCTGATCAGTCCGGAACCATAGCTGAGATTCTGGTAGAGGATGGGAAACCAGTTAGTGTGGACATGGTAAATCTTTTTTTTTTTTTTTTTCTTCCTCGCCCATTATCTCTCGGCTTATATATTCTACGTGCTATTATCTCAGATTGTAATTGCATTTTTGTTGCTTATATGCAGCCTCTATTTGTCATTGCACCATGATCACTTACAGGAATCATTATACTCAGTAGCAAGAAGTACTTGTTTCTACCAAAGTAACTTGAAGGGTTACATATCTAGTAATTTTTCCATTTTTACGGTGTAATTTTAAATGAATAATGGTGTCATCTTGGTCAGCCGAAACATTTTTTATACTTAAATCATTGTGTTTGATATGTAGAAGAAAGCTTCAAGGGTTTTAGAATATAGGGCATTAAGTAATTTTTAAAATGCAATGTGTGAAATTTTTGGAGTGAATCTGTAATCTCTCTGGAATCCTTGAGACTATTAATTTTTGTAACTTAATTTTAATTTAATTTTCAATAATACAAAGTGAATTCTGAAATATTTGAGAATATTAATTTAAGATATTAAAATTTTTAGTTTATAAGATTATAAAATATTTAAAATTATAAAAATTTTTATATTTTAAAAATTAATTAAATATGAAAAAAATGTTATGAGTACAAAAAGGAAATGTCATGTTTTTATTTTTGAAATAAAACAAAAAAGAAATAAAATTTGGGATTGCTAATCACTGATCCAAAAAGGCTGCTGGGCTCCCATAAAAATGATAAACGATGGTAGCTGTTGAAGCCCTGTAGTGTGACCAATAATGGCTGATGATAAGGGGCGATTAACAATGATTATTAATAGTGATTATCAGTTATTAGCAAATTAATAAATGTGTTTATAAGATTGCCATAAAACTATTCATGATGAAAATATGTTTCTCTTTTGAAGATGAAAGGTTATTTTCCTTAAAATGAATTTTTTTTTCCTTGACTGAAAATATTTTTTTTATTAATTGATTTTTCTGAATCGTCGGGAAGTTCAGAAAGAAAATGTTTGAGGTTACTCTTCAGAACAACCGGAGCGTGGTATTGTTTTTATTTTATTTTGTCAATTATTTGGAATTAAATAAAATGGCAACGCCAATTGCAATGATAACCATCAAACTAGCATATACTGGGCATTAAAGCTTTACATTACAGAACTAGAAAGTGCAATCAGAATTGTGAAGTAACCAAAATTCTCATAATCAAAGTTCTGATTGCAATTTACTCGAAAGACAAAAAAGGAAGAAAGGGTGAGGACAGAAAAAAGATGAAGATTTGAGACGGGGCTTTAGCTGTTTCACTCTGAGAAGAGTTTTCACATGAAGGAACAAATTTCTGAGTGCGCTACACCTTTGCTGGAAACTGAATGCAAGAATCGTGAATTTCATTGACAGAAAAGAATGTAGTCACAAAATATATTTTGAGCAAATTACAAATTACAAAGTGGAAACAGAACCAACTGCTATCATATATAACAAGACCTCTCCTTTCTTCTGTTTCCAGAAATTTCTTTCCTTTTGATGTCAGGCTATTCTATTGCCTTTTCTTTTTTTTTTTTCTCTCCTAAGTAATGTACATGTTAGCCTATCTATTTCATATTTACAAAAGCTATCATCATCGCTGCCTACCTGCTCTATTGCTGTTACCTCTCCTGCCGCCACCGCCACCACCACTTTGCCGCCGAGCTCCTCCTGTCCACTCTCCGTCATCATCATCATCATCTTCATCTCCATTCATCCGTTGTCCATATTTTGCCTTTCTAGGGGTAGGGCGTTTCCTCTTGATGTTTGCGGTGTAAGTGGTGTAATCAACAGCATCTTCCTTTAAAGCATTCTTAAATTCCTGTGCCAAAAAGAAAAGCCAATGAAAATTATTATACAGGACAAGTCATAAAAATTTGATGCCTCATTTCATTGATGTTCATGCTACCTGATATCTCTGTAGCAAATCTTGGTATGTAGATGGCACACTAGTAGATGTTTCACTGACGTCAAATGGAATATTCTGCCTTGAAAGAGCTTCCCCAGGTTTCGGGGGTTCATTTGGAGAAAAAGCCTGATAGTGCATGTATTGAGTGAAGTTAGTTGCAACTGTGCCTATATATAATTTTACCCTGTAGGAAACAAAAAGCAAGGTAGAGCCAGAATTTGTGGAGATTTTACCTGGCAGCGGGCATCATTCAGGCTGTACACAATTTTAAGATGCCTCTTCAGCTTCAAAAGAAGTTGTAATGCAATTGCCCAGAGACAATCAACCTGCATGAGAACCATAGATAAAGGAGTAGGAAGAAAAAAAAAGTTCAGGCATGTTGAGATTACTCATATGTATGTAATTACTATTAATCCAAAAAGAGAAAGAGGGAGAAAGGAGAACAATAAAGGCAATAACGCGCTATCACATGACACCATATAATAGCAACACTGAAAGATTCTCCACCATTTTTCCCTTCACCGGGTAAACCAAGCACAGATTTGATGAAAAACTTGGTGCCAGCCCACAAGGACGAAAACAACCACACTTTCCATGCTGAAATAGAATAGCACCAGAGGTTCCCAAAAGTACCTGGATTTTCTCCACATCATCTTTTGAGATGCTGAGAGTCTCTCCAGAGTTCTTATCCATCTTTGGTTCTCCTGAGGCACTAGATTTCAAGACGAAATGAGGCTCTTCCTGAACTGTTCCATTCAAATCAAACGATGTCAAAGGAGTCGAATTGGGCTGAGAAACTGGATCTTGTTGCATCATCCTATTTAAATCCATCATGGCCAAATGATTAAGAACGGGCTGAGCTGGCTCTTGCTGAAATACTCCATTTTCATGAGTTGCCTTCTGGGAATTTCTTTGCGACAAATGTAAAATTAATCCTTTCATATTTGCTTCAAGTGCTCCAGCCCTAACTTGTATTATCCGATTTATAGCATAAATCAAATAAAGGGGTTCGTCAGGAATAGTAAATGGCAGCAAAGCAAGTACTTCTGTGCAATACCTATAAAAGCAAACCAACATCCTTCTGTAAATGTTATACCGAATGGGATAAGCGATAAATGGGACTGGCAATAAAGGAGAGAACTCACATCAAAAATGGAACAACTGAATTGGTCCAGCTTGGATTATCAAATTTACGCACAATTGAAGACATAAATTTGTTCCTTGAAGCACGGTTTCCACGAATAAGCTTGTAAATTCGGGAAACTCCAAGCCTTGCTTGCACAAGCGAGCCACCTTCAGGTTTTCCCTTTGAATTTCCAGCAGTTTTGGATTGGAGTTTTTGGTTTAGATTTTCAGGAGAAACACCACAAATGGATTGCATGAACATAAATGATAGTTGCAGACCATCCCCCAGCCGGCTTTCAAAAAATGCAGGATACCTGAAAGGGAACTATCTGTAAGATGGACAAATACATCAAGAGAGGAGAAAAAGGAGTGTCTTTCAAAAAGCCTACTTCTCATTCATATTCATAAGCAAATGATGTGACAACTTCGAGTTCGACTCTTGAGGATCTGTTTCAAGTGCTATAAGGTACGGAACACAAGTGATAGGATGAACAAGACCTTGTCGCAGCACTACCTCCACAATCTGCATTAAAAGTGTGGAAACAAATGCAAAACTCAAGACATCAATCCAAAATCCAGCAACTAGCCTACAGGCAACAAGTGAAGTTCACCAGCCATGCTTTCTAACCAGGCACATACAAGCAATCAGACCAAGGAAATTTTCATCTAGTTCTGATCTTGACCAGCATCTTAAAAATTGCTGGCAAAGAACTATATTGATATTCAATCTGGATTATTAAACTACTGATTATACTCATGGTTTGCACATCCCAAATCTCTTTATGCCATATGATGTTATTTGTTTTGGTTTTCTTCCCCTCCATGTCAGATGTTGCCAGGTTTGCAGCATTAAGGATACTGGGACAAGAATACAGAATATGGGGCCTCACCTTAAGTGCAGTCTGGCGAACTTGTGCGTTGAAATCCAGGCATCTCCCCAAAATACTATCCCAGTACAACTGAACTATACCCCCACAGATGTTAGTATCACCAGCACCTGCAGCAACAGGAACACTGTTTCCCTGCTCTACAGGATAATGACTTTGATTATTACCGGCTTTATCTGTCCCCATTTGGCTTTCAGCATCAAGAAGATATTCATACATGTTTTGCAATGCTTGTATCTGAACAAAAGAATAATTAGTACACTAACTTAAAATGAAATCACAGAATGGCAGGGGACAATAATACCTTAAGACGAACATCAGAACCAGAAGATAAAGTTGCCTCTAATATTTTCCCAATGTCCTTCTCCAGCATAAATTCAGGCCTAGCAATTAGAACAAAACCTAATGCCTACAAGAATTACAATCTAGATAAGTACCACTTAAAGTAAAGAGGCTTCAGTAACTGAGAGCCAAAGACCACATACCTGCAGAGATCTGACTTTTACACCAAAATCTTCCATTCGAAGATACTTTTTGAACAACCCAAGGTAGCTTACATCAATCGTTTTGTTACCAATGGTGTTCAGCAAAGAATTCCCATAGCGAATAAGCAAACCAAGACAAAATAGAGAGCGGCAAACCAGCTACGATACAAACAGTCTTAAAGTCAATTCTGTGGTTTTAATAAATTGTTCTGTAAACAAAGAATATGCGCCAAATATAACAGCTGAACAACTAAAATAAAAGTTTGTGACAACAATAAACAACAATAATTAAATGCATGGCTACTCTTCAATCAAACAAACAAACAAGTGTAATTTGCTATAAAACCTGCTCTTCATTCAGGTGCAAAAATATCTTGATAGTTTAACTGTCATCCATCCAAACCATTTTATATCACCAACATGCATAAAGCACATAAATATTACAACAGAGTATATAGTAACCGCCAAAACAACACTTGATGCAGCCTATTACAAGATTGAATTGAAGGATAGAGGCAAATGAATGAGTAAAAGGTTAGAACCATAAAGTGAGTAATTTGGGCCTAATTGAGCTTGGGCCAACTAATACTAACCAATTAGCTGGCTAGCTTTCCAGCCTTATATGCCCTTTATGGATGTGATATTTATTCAATGTGGAATTATTAGCAAAGCCTTTCTATTTCTTTATCTTTTTTTTTTTTTCTGTATTGCAGATATGTAACCTTGTATTGATACATAGTATACAAATAAGAACTCCAGACAATAGAAACAGAAACTGATGCAGCTACCTACCTGCTTGTTATCATTTCCCGGAGCATCCAGACGTTTGAAGAACACCTGAATAAGATATTCAACAACAGCAGCACCCTTTCCTGCTACTCTACTCAAAGAGCAAAGACACCTGCAATGAGAAACAAGATCCATAACTATAAATTTGAAAGCCAACTAAAAAAGGCACTTGTCACCTAAATAATGACATAGAGCATGCAAATGTGTACAAATAATGTCCCATATCCATGTTAAGAAAGACTATACTCTGTTTTCCTTATTAGGTAAATGGCCAATCTATCATAATATGTTATTTGCTGAACACTGAAGGTATCAAAACCAAACCTTCCATGACAAGTGATATATGGAAACTTTATCCCATATCACAAGAGCAAACTATATAAGAACTATGAGAAAACCACAAAAATTTGGTTCCATAGACCATAATAGAATTGAATGATAATCAAAGAACAAAAATTTAACGCCTATCAATGCCATCCAGCTCATGTTTACATAACAACAACAAAAGTACACATAACAGAAGGCTACAGCAAAATTGTAATATATTACAAGTATTCACAAACTCAATGTTGCAAGAAATGACCAAACAAGAAGCCTTTCAACACAAAATAAAAGAATGGTTTTCCTCCCTCAATCTAATCAAAAACCAAATTATTTTTTGCAGCTCATTCAGGAAAATAGGGAAGAAAGCAGGAAGGGGGAACATGCATAATCCACAGGTTAAAGAAATTTGGCTATATACAACCGCCACTAAATCATAAAATAGACTCAAAAAAATTAAGAAAATATAGCAATTATAATGACAGAATAAAAAAGGAGATAAAAATTACTTGATGCAAGCATGGACAACTGTTAAAAATGAATGCCGAACAATCATGTGCTTCAAATCTTGTTCAAGCTCTTCAACAACAACCGGAGACAACTTTCGGATTAGGGGGAGAACAGAATCAATTATAAAGATTATACTTTCCAGCAACTGCGCAACTGCTCGGTTGTCAACCTGGACACAGAAAAATGCTGATTAGAGTATATGAATTACATCCAGCAATAGACAAATGAATAAGTAGTAGCTTATTTTCATACTCATTCCAATTCGAAAATAAATACAAAAGCAGCCTGCAATAACAAATATTAGAACAACATTAAGTTGAAACAATGAACACCTTGTGTGGAATTGTTGCCACTGTGCATATTCTATTACATCAAAGAAGTATACAAGGACAAGATACTTCTACAAGTCCTCAACAGGTAGATAATTTTTAGAGCCGGTAAACATGAAACAACTCAAAGTACAAAGCACCCAGTTACGACCCTGTCAAGTCAAAGTCCTATGAAAATTTCAATGCTGCCAAACCCTTGAAACTCAAACTTGATATTTAGACGCTACCCTAAGACTTTTACCACTACTCCAGATAATGGCCTCTTAATTAACAATTTTCAACATGTAACCTCCTAAAATTTTCAAATAACTACTTCATATGGCAATGGCTATTCAACAGTTCCATAATGGCATAAAATAATACTTAAATATTAACTTTTTCATCAACTAGGCCAACAAAATGTAGACCACTAGTACACTATGTGTATAATGCAATCTCTGATTCATTTTGGAACATTATTAAAAAATGCCAACAGGTTTGTATTGCATGTATCCACATGTAGCATATCCTAGTAGAGCAAGAGATAAAACATTTTATCATGAGAAAATTCAGCACTGAATTCTCATCCCAGAAACAAAAGAGGCATAAAAAGCATTTTATTGGATTACATCCTACGATGAGGCTTGAGGTCACTACGGCTGATGTTCTTATGCCATTAGACAGATACCAGATAAGCACATATCATCATCATAAATAACCTGAGTCTTGAGATATGGCTGTAGAGTGACTACAAACTGTGAAGGATCAGAAGCCGGTGCACAAAGTGTAGCATCCACGACACAAAATGCATGCAATGCCATCACATAAGGCAGCGTTCGGACCTCTACTTCCTCGCTGTTCATTTCCTCTACCTGACACAACAAATTCCAGAATAAGATTCACATGGCCAAATAAAAAAACATATGCATAAACAAGCAAAAAATGATACCTGCAAAATCCTCTCTAGTAAGCACTTGCACATTAACTCACAACGGTTACGAACTGATGCAAGCGACACAGGATTGATCCCAACAGCTTTAGCTGATTGGGGGAAAAAATCAAGGGCTAGGTTGCGCTTAATGACAGTGACAAGAAGCTGATGACTTGGCATCCTCCTCAACATCTCAACGATTTGCTCAGTCTTCTTGGCCACCTCCAAAGGTACAGAACTTCCATCTCCAAAATATTGTGTCTGCAAACCAGATGATTCCTCAAACCAGAACTCATAAAATGTCTTGCAGACCAGATCCTGGGACAAAAGAATACAGATGGCCAGGAAATGGCATCAGGAAGACAAACACTTTGTAATTTAAGTGACAGTAATTTCAGAAAAATAAATAAAAATCAGTAACACTATCGTGATTTAGTTTGATAGCTTATAAAAGAATAATATCACAGAACTTCCAAATATTGCCAAATATTCAATAACATAAGGCTAGGTGAGAGAGCACGTTGATCATTAGGACAATCGCCTAATATCTTTATACAATATAATACATGAAGCTAAAGAGCGGGAAGGGTGGACAACTAATAAAAGATAGCCAAATGCCAAATAATTACGTCGGAATCATTTCATTTTGCTTTTAAATTACCTGAATGCTTGACTCATCATCGCTAACACGAGAAATGATTTCAATACAAGCAGTTGTATATTCAGAGAAGTTAGCATTTGCAGTGCACATATCTCGGATAATTTTGATAGCTCGTTTACGAACACTCACTCCTGTATCTTTTATCCTCTCAGCAACTTTCTCAAAATACTGCAACATAACCAAAATTTTCACAGAGGGAAGAAGAGACGTAAGTAAATAAAAGAATATTCCACGAATGTATAAGAAAGAGTGAACTTGAACTTGACAAACCTGCAGCCCGACATCAGGATGTGATGCAATATGCCTACCAACAAGTTCCAGTGCTGCTTCTCTTACAGATATCGCAGAGTCACAAAATCTTCCTTCAACAGCCAATTGTACACGTTTGTCACGTAACACCTCCGGGTCAGCTTCTACAATAATACTGACCTGATTACATCAAACAAAGGGAAAGGGACACTGATTATGTCATCAAACATGGAAGTCAGTTATTCCACAATCGATGCCTAGCAGATCAAAGAAAAAAAAATTTTCAACTCACTGCTCGTAATGCCTTGGCCCTAATTACAGGGGAGTTCTCCCTTAAACTTGCCTGGAAATGACAAATATATAACCATCAAAATCATACTGCATACAAGAATAGATGAAGTGAAATACTAGACTGACCAGAAGCATATGAAGAATCTTATCAAACCCCCTACAGAAAGAACTATTTTGCCCTAGTGCCAAAGTAATCTTCTTCACTGAATCCCTCATCAACATAGAATGGGTAGTCCCAGAATCACGCACAACAAGATTTGATTTGAGTCTAGTAAGGTAGTAAAACAACTTCTGTTGTGACTTAGGATCATCCTTGTACCATAAGCACAGATAAAACCTGCAAAAACATGTTCCCTATAATACCCATGGAAATATATAAGCAGTAAGGATAGAGCTTCCAGTACAAACCATCGAACAAAAAGGTGCACATCATCAGCAGATACAGAATCTTGCAGGTGATTCAATAGCAACTGTTGAACAATTTCAACTTTTGTAATGGGATCACAAGCTTTAGAATTCTTTTCTGAATGAATACTATTCTTTTTCCCTTCATCCTTACTCTGTGATTTGCAGTATGATTGTAACACAACAAGTTGCTTCTTGCTAACACAAATCTGGCATTGCCAACTCCGATTAGGAGCTTCATGTTCTCTTACTCCCATGCAATCTGCATGAAAAAATCTGCGACATCCTTGACACATAAACAGTGTTTTATCAAGTCTTCCATCTAAGCAAACAAAACAGATGTCTTCTGGATAACTCTGATTGATATTATCACCAGAATTCAATTCTACTAATACCCAAAATGTGTTCTTGCTGCAAATGACAGCATCTTGCTTCAACCTTGCTGCAATGGTACCAAGAAGATCAATGGCCATGGAACGTGCAGAAGTGTCCTTGGATTTCAGCCCAGCATTCTGGAGCAGCAATACACAAAGAACCTGCAACCAACAGTTCTTGGATTTCATCCCAACAAGATCTAGGGTAATGCAGACGCGTCCTCAAACAACAATTTATTTAAGCATATATTATTTTTATGCATCTCACCTCCAGAATAGGAGCTGAAGCAGGGTATTCAGGTAAATTCAGAGTTGTCAGTAGATCTGTAACAAGATTTTCCATCATCACTTTTAGTTCAGAAGCATCCTGATTTTTTACTGTTGTGAAGCGCTGAAGAACTCTGGTCCAGAAAAGACAGCACGTCTCCGTGACAGCTTCGTGGCATTTGGGTGGATAACTAGCATCCAAAGAGATCTCTAAGATGGAATTGCCACTCGATGCTTCTCTCAAAGCATCAGGAAGATTTGCACTGCTGTGTACCAATTGAATCAACAAAGCAGTAATCATCTGAATCTGCCTCTGTTCTTCATCAGGCAGGTGGTAGGATCTCAGTGCTCGCTTTGAAACTGGTAACTTCCAGAGAAGTTGAACTATTTCATCTAAAATATATGTTCGGTGCTGTGTATATTTATAGAATATCTGTACCAATAATTTAAAAACTCAAGACTCAGACTGAAGAAAAATATGATAAATATGAAATCTTAACATTTATGTATGCATGCATACATGTCAAAATATAAATGCACAAGCTCTCAAGTAGAAACATTATGTACAGATCTCTACCCCGCTAATTAAACCAATTGCCTTCAATTGCAAGAGTTGAATATTATCCACCAAAAATGTTGTGAAGCTTGTCTTCACCAGTTGTAGAATGCAACTATCAGATAACCTCTCAATTAACAACAAATCTTTCAGTAAACCAAGAACAGTGCACAGTTTCTGTAGTATAGTATTTATAGCGCCAGAGACCCTACCAAGAAAAATCATCAAACATAAGAACCTCATTTCAAGACACTAAACACCATAATATTCAATATCAAGCAACAGTTTATTGATAAGCACACTTGTTTGATGTTGATTTCTTCATTTTTACACTCTTTTGACTACGCCTTCTCTTGCTTGCTGAACCATAGTCAGTCTCAAGATCTTCATCTTCATCAACTGACAATCAAAGGTGAAGAATGTGACATTTAATTATAGTAATATAAATAATACTGCGTGCAATGAATTACTGATTTGATGTAAAAAAACAACCAACAAGGGAAACAAGAGGTTATGTTATACCAAACTAATTTGAAAAGGCCACCATCCTGTCTTTACTTTTATTTGCAACTATAGTTCATTGTTGTTAAAATTGATAATTAAGCCATCTGATTTTACAAGTCAGAATCACATAAAACAATTATAAATGTACATAAGAATTTCAATCAAGCAAAACTGAGTTGAGACTGAATTTCCAAACGAGATCAAAATGATTGCATGAGTTTACCTGGTAAATTGTACTATTTTTCCTATTGCATGGAAGCCATTACAGTAGTTCAATAATTTAATTAAATATCAGACTGCTTACTTATTTAACATCAAATAGTACTAATAGTGATCTTTCTGCAAACTACAAAGATTTTGCATTTGCATGTTTCGGCATTGAAGTTTTGTCATTAACATCACGGATATGAACAAATGTACCATATACTATTGATGAAGACGTGGAATGCGATCATTGTTATTATATTACTATTAGTTTTTCTTAAGGCTTTTCAGAATTGAAATTGTGCTATCAATAACAGAGTTTAAACAAACATCTTGTCAAAAGTTATATGATTAAATTATTCTCAAATGACTTGATGAAAAAAGTTAATTTTTAAAAAAATAGAATAATTTGGACCCTTTACTTAACAATGTATTAGATAGCTTAAATATAGATATGCACAAATTAGCGGTTGAGTTGTTTTTGTTAAAGGACATCCATTGTATGAGTCTCAATCGTAGTAGCAATGTGTATAAATTTCTCCAAAGACTAAAATATATGGTTTGTAAAATCTTAGATACTCAATTTTGTGATCTGAATTTATGGATCCCTTCCAAATTCTAGGCTATAAAGCAAGTTTTACAATCACGACATACAATTTTGCACACTTTTCAGAAAAGTAATGAAATTCAGAACAAAGCAAATTACAGAAAATTCCAGCTTTATCAAAACATAAGACTTACATTCAGGTGCTCCATTGTCATTTGACTTATGCAAAGCACGATATGCTGGATCATAAGCTGAGATGACATCCATTATTTGGTGTTTAGAAAACTCCAGAATTCTTTCAATGTTCTGACATGGAAATGCCATAATCAACCATCAGAGGTTAGAATAATATAAAAACCTAAGAAAGACACTATAAGGACAGAAATGAAAACAAATAGAGCACAACAATGATACACTGTTAATTCCAGAAGGAAAGAGGAACAAAGAACAAATATAGAATGAACCTCTTCTTTATATAGTTGCTTCGGCATGTTATTATGAGCCATTACAGCCAGAGCTGCATGAATGGATTCCAGGGCACAAAAGACCAAGGAGATTGCATCTGAATCTGGCTGCAATATTAGGAACAGAAGTCAAATAACTACATCAAACAGCATGGTAATGAATGCCAATATTTATTGACTTATAAAACCCATGAAAAAAATTTATTTAAAAGAACTCAAATATTACAATTTTAATCGAGAAACCACAGATGCCACAAATGAAGATCGATGACAGAAAACCATTGTTTCCTAATATACTTCCAATTTCACAATTGATGTCAAAAACCAATATCCATAGGAGACAAATAAGGTTCCACTTCTGCAATGCTAAATTCATTACATCCTTGGCAAAATTGACCATGCATATCAGTTGAGATTTTTCATCTGACGATATTCTCTAAGGAACCTTTGAAATCATTGCTCAAAAATCAACATAAACTATCCTAGCCAGTGGCTGAATGAGAACATTACAACAGGCGCATGACACATAACAGAATAGCATGCAGCAAATATGAGAGCTGAAGATCACAAAACTCAACAAAGGCAAAGGAATTCAAATAAAGCTGAACAAAATCTTATAAACTTGATATCTGATTTTCTAACAAACATTAAAATGCCAGACAAAAAAGAAAAGTAAAGAAGAGAGGACACACAGTGGTGCACCATCCCCAAAGAAACAATGCATAAACAAGATCTCAACTGCAACAAAAGAATAAAGAAACTCACATGATCACATTCATCAACAGACAAACCTTCAGCTCGGTGTATCTGATGATCGAGAACTCGTAAGAGCCTCACTAGAATATCTACAGGAACCAAATGTAGAAGCCTTTTTGCACGTATGGACATTATTTCATTTACAAGAATCCTAAGTTCTGCAACAGGCACTGACAACCACTCTGCTTCATCCCGTTCATCACTCATAATCTCAGATCTACCATAGAAGTCTTCTAGCATATCACAGAAGCTTCCAATGATGGCATCTAAACAAAAAAATAAGCACCAAAATCTTAGCATAAATATAGAAATAAGGGGACGAGAGAAGAAATGATCATCACAATGCCAACCTTGAAACTCAGCAGGATCTGGCTGGACCACTGGTGGTATGTCATCAGTAACCTTCTTCTTGACTTTTGGCTTTTTTGAAGATGATGCAATGTCCTGCAGTTTAAAATCCATGTCAGGAATATAGAAAGACCAATCATGTTGCAGCTGAATTCCAAAGCATACTTACATTAGGAATGGAGTTGAGTTGGTGAATGGAGTTCAGCTGGTGATCTTGAGTTCCATCATACTCTCTATGACCTTGCTTGAACACAGGTACACTTGACCCAATGGGCTTGCTTTCAAACACTGTATTTTCAGAAGTTTGCTTCTTACCTGAGAAACTTGAAAAATGCACAGTAAACAATAAGCACAGCACACTAAGTTTCATGTACAAATGATAATGCAGCACAGAAAAACAAAATTATGGAACAGCATACACTCAAAGTAAAACACCCAAAGATATTTCAATATATCTAAATTAAACTCGTAAAATATAACACTTCTTCACCTGATCACTTGTCTTTCTAGTTATTTCATAAGTTTTGACTAATTGTCACCACAAAAACAAATACTTTAAATAAGTTATGAAGGCTGTTCTTCTGCTTCATTATTTAACTCCCAATTCTATTTACCAACCAAATTGAGACATCATATCTGATTAAAACAAAAAAAAAAAAAAAAAGCTAAGATATTTCCTCCAGTCAGGTCTTTTAAGTGATCGTATATGCATAATAATTAATCCTCCATTGTTTGATATATATACAAAAGACTTACTATAAAATCTGCACATCATGCTGCTTATCTTTAACATTGTTTTATACAGGAGCAATACGAATAGCTCCAAGTCAAACAAGTAATCTCAGACAACCAACCACATATAAAATATAATACATCAGTTTCCTGCTATAAAGTCTACAATATCTAGAGTAATGCTACTGATTTTTCACACTGAAAGATATTCTAAGTTTAAAGGGTTAATCTAAATAATTCACGCTAATCTGCCTAACAACATGCATCCGAATTTCTAGGCAGAAAATGAATTATATATTGGCTCACTCACCTATACAGTACACTCATAAACAACAAATATGCTTGAGTAACAGAAAAACAAACTGAAAGTAAAATAGTGCTTTACTTTGTTTACCAGGAGTTACATGCTCGAATGCTTCAGGATTACATTGGAGAGGAGTTACATGCTCAAATGCTTCAGGATTACATTGGAGAGGAGTTCCATGTTCGAATGCTTGGGGATTACATTGGAGAACCTGGTCATAAAGCTCTAAAGGCTCCACAAATTCAGATGGACATGGCCTTGTCTCGTGTCTAAGGTTCCTGAAAACAACAACAACTATAAACAAAGCGCCACTAACACAATGGAATCAATGTAAGAATCGGAAAACAAATTTAAATCTCGTGGAATATCCACAATATGTATAGTAGGATTAACTAAGAAAAGGCAACATAAGTTCTCAAAAAACACTGAATCAAGTCTGTGAAGTTGAACTGATAACTGCCTTGACTTAATTTGACCAAATTTGGAAATCAAGTCGTTAACTGGATCAAGTCCTCATATAAAACATAACTATAGCTCAAAAAAATATAAGAGAAGTTCTTACAGATACGAAACGTCAGTTTCTCGAAGCAGATCAGCGATACGAACAGACTGAGAGAGAATTTCACTTCGATTCAAAGACCAAGCAGTAGCTTCATCGAACAACCGAAGGTTTGGATCCGATGCGCCACAAAACACCGGAAGCGACGGCAACGGCAAGCAAGGCGCAACCTCCGAGTGAATAGTGTTCGAAAGCCCTATGCCCCAGACACCGGAGCCGGTAGTATGTGAATTTGAATTGCTCATCGATTGATAAACCGGTGAGTTAACAATTGGCACAGTGAAAGCATGAACATAGAGTGATGTAGAGTAGATTGGAAGTGGTAATAATGTAAAAATGCGGAAGCATGGGGTAATTAGAGAAGAATTAGGGTTTTGTCAGTTGCAGAGAGAGTTGTGAGCCCTAGAAAGAGAGAATTTGGGAGAGAAACGGAGGATGCAAATGGCGGGGAAAGTTATTTTTTGGGGATTTTTGGGGGGCAAAGTGGATTTAGTTTTATATGTGTGGAAAAAATTAGAGCTAAACTTGCCTAAATCACGAAAATGCCCTTGGTTGACCCTGTTTTACTTGCCCGGTTCAGCGTTTTAGGTAGCTCAGAATAGGCGAAGTTACTGAAATGCCCTTTGGTTTGTTGTTTGTGTAGCCAGCTTGTCGGGGACGTTTATTGTATTTTAAATATTTTTGTCTCGTTAACGACTTTTTACCCTTTGCTTTCGAGAATGAATTTAACCTCCAAATCTTTTGAATTTATGAAAATTTTAGAGGATAAATACTCCGTTTGATCCCTCCACTTACTTTTAATATTCAATTTACTTTAAATCGAATTTTTAGATCAATTAAGTCATGAAATTTCATTTAAAAGCCAATTCACTTTTGTTTTTGGCTGATCAGCTCCTCCTCATTTAAGTGAATAGAGAAATTATGATCAACTCAGTTTGCTTTTCATCTCAATTTTATTTTTCACTTTTTTATATTTTCTCGTCATCGAGACATTGTAATCAAGAGTGAAAAAAGCATCAAAGTTTATTTTTTCATTCTTCAAGCTATTTAAGACATTGTGGAAAATAAATGAATATCTATATTTTGGTACCTTTTTATAAATTTGTGGTTATTATATTATTTTTATAAATGCAAACTGTATAAACGTTGAATTGCAAAATTGGATTACAAAGAGAAAACGACTTGTCTTTTGTCATTTTTATTTTACTTTTTCTTTTTAAAATTATGCTTCACTCTATTATAAGTACTACCTTTTTTTTCATGTGAAAAAGGCGCCAGTTGATTGTAAATAAAATCTCATGGCTTATGATCTAAAAGTCAATTTGGACCAAATTGAACATTGAATATAAGTTGAGGGGTCAAATTGTATATTTATTCAATTTTTAACTGCTCAGTTGGAAATTGACAAATAGAGACTTAATTTGCTTTCTAAATATAATTTGAACCATTTATTGGCTTGAAAAGCATCTTGCTTGTAGTGGATAATTTTGAACTACATTTTTTATTAGCAAAAATTAACTTCATTAATTAAAAATTCAAAAAAAAAAAAAAACTTAACAAACTTCAGTAAGTAAACCCAAATCAAAGTCAATAGACTTTCCAAAACACCCGAACCAAACTAAGGAACGCTAACTTAAAAAAATATCGATTAAAATACATTAAAACAAATAAATCTTATATAAAATATGTATTCTTGCAATAAATTAATTCTACCAATAACTTATATAAATATGCTTGTGGTTGACATGACAAAGAAATGAATATAAAAAACCTAATACAAAATTTGAACAGAAAATTTAATTATTCTCTGAATTTATTGTCCCTAGAGAGAACATTTTCCATTTCGCTCTCCTCCTCGTCCTCAAATTCGAGATCTATAATTTTTATCTTTTCTTTTATTTGAGACGTTGATGTCTCGAGTTTATGAATAATTTTGCAGGCAACAGAATTTAAAATCTGAAAAAAAAAATTAACAAGGTTATACAACATGTAAAATTATAATTCAGAAATCACATAAAAAAATTAAAACAAAAAGCAAATTAAATTTACATTTTCTTGAGCATCTTCGTCTTCTTGAAAGACTTGAGGATTAACCCTAAACTCATGTACAGTCCATTTAGATTTAATTCCTTTATTAGGCCTTCCATGGTAGAAATCGAGTGTTCTTACAAAACCAACAAGTTTATTCTTGTCGTAGATGGATCCAGTAGAAGAGACATGATAGAAACCATCTTCCGTTAAAATTCTGCCTTTTCTTCTGTTGGAAAAGAAATACCGTTCGTTTGGCATTCCATGCGTAAATTCACCTGTAAAAAGTTCAGAAATTTAAATTCTATAGTTAGAAAATTTAGTAAATATTTTTTATTTAATATATTAAAATAAAAATAATATATTCACTTAAAAATTAAAACAATAGTATATATGTAAAAACAATTAGCGTTAAACTCTGCTCTGAAAATATTAGATAGATTTAATAGCGGTTGAAAGCTGGTAGTTAAAACGCGGACACTTCAAAAAACGCCAGTTCAAACAGGGACACTTCAAACCACTATATTGTGAAACGCCTACTTAAGTTATTGTCCAACACAACTTAACTCAAGAAATTGATTATTCACAGCTAATAATAACAAGATAAAGATCAAGAAATTGAACTTACTCAATGGAAGCTGATCTGGGTTGCAGGAGAAAACATCAATGGTGGGGATTATATTAACAGGAAGTTCTTTTCCCAGTATCTTATTCTTCAAATAATAAAGAATTAATTCTGAATCTGTTGGTCTAAACCTGTACCCAGATGGTAGAACAAGCTGCTCCATTCTTAAATCAGCTCAACAAAAATTAAGAATTTGAATAATTTAGCTTATGAAGTAAACCTACAGTTGTTTGGTACGAGAAAGCTTTGTGTTCTGAGAGGTTTATATATAGAACGGCACGCAGGATTGAAGAGGAAGTTGAATAGGAAAGAATATTATGGATCTTCTGAATCTATAAGTCAGAGAATTAAGTACTTGACGACATGTAGTAGGACTTTATTCTAGACAGGAAGGTAAGAATTGAATCCAAACAGGAAAACAATTACAGATTCAATATAAACAGAACATGGAAACTGCAACAACTCTGTTATTTGGAATTAGATCTGAGATCAGAAACCCTTGAAACCAGTTTCTCGTAACAAACATGGGACAATCATCAAGATTGAAGGCTGCGCGAACCTGTACCGCGAGTAATAAATAAAAGACGATATATATATATATTTTTTTTTTCTGTAGCTTATTATTGGCTCGGACGCTCGGTCGTTCAGTCTCTTTCAACGATTGCGATGTCGATATGTTACTACTTTTTAGAGGAAACAGAACTCAATTTGCTTCTTTGACTTGCACCCATATACAATTATTTAAAAATTTGAGCTCTTCCATATCAATTCAGTCACGAGATAGTTATCAACCAACTTAATCTCACTTTTAAATTTCATTTTTTGAATTTCCATTTTTATGAATCTCAAAGTTTCTCATACAAATTTCAGACAGTAGATTGATCATGAGAAGTCTGTCTTTAATTTTTTTTTACTCTTTGAACAGTAGATTAGATGAAGCTAAGTAGAAGGTAGGCCGCTATAAGGGCATTAATAGGCACGAGATGAGTTTGCTTCTGCAAAAATTGTGCCCTTCCATCAATTTGTGATTGTTGAATTACGAGAAAGAAAACTAATTCTTGGTAGAACAGCAAGATATATATATATATATATATATATGCGCATGCAAGTCGCATTTATTTCATTTGTGTCTCCTCAACTTAGTACTAACACTTTAAATTTTAATTTGTAAAAAACAAAAATCAAAACCTAGTCGTCTCTCATCCTCTTTCTACTCTCTCAGAATTTTTCAAGATTTTACTTCGTTCATTCAGTCACCATCGAAATTTTTTATTTAAATTTAAATAAAAATTTAAAATAAACAATTAAATTAAATTGTGTTTATTATATTTGTATCATATTTCATATATATATATATATATATGGTATATGATGTAATTTCTTATTTTATTCAATGTACTTTATATTTAAATAGAAAATTAACATGATCAATAAAAAATTAAATTGCTTTTATTTTTCAAGTTGGTTCCCTTTATGTTTTTCCCCTGATTTTAATTAATTTTCTTTTCAATAATTTCAAGATTCTTGATTTTTAGTCTCTCAAATTTGTATATTGAGTGTTTTTGCACCCTCTTAGTTGGATTAAGTGTTTTTTTCACTCTCACAGTGGGATTTTATTGTATTTTTCTCTCATTTTATTCACATAGTAGTTCTTTTGATTTAGTATCTCATGGATTGTTGATTGTTGATTACTTTTGATTCAAGAATATAAATCTTTAAGTTCAGATAATGATATTGGAATGAGAAAAATTGTTTGACATTTTTTAATTCTTGTGCGATGGAAAAAGTTTATTTTATCATCTTATTTGAAAAAGCATCAGAAGATTTCAATTTTTTATATTCATATTTCTTATTCTGTAAATATTATTATGTATTCACATTATTATTCTTTATTAATAAATTGTCATTTTTCTTAAAAAAAAAAAAAACTAGAGATATATTGAATATTGAATCTATTATGGGAAGTACTTGCCTTGTGTTTTAATCTTTTTAGCAATATCAGCTATTGTAGTAGTTGTTAAAAAAAAAAAAAAAACTATAAAATGTTAGAGTATTTAAATTTTCGTACAAAACTATCTTAATTTTTAAAAACGTAAAAAAGACTAAAAAAATGTTAAGAGTATTTAACGTTCGTACAAAATAATTTTAATTTATAAAAATTATTATAAAAACTATATTAACTGACGCTACGCTACAATTAGTAGAAATTGAATTTTAACTTGATAAACAATGCTAGAAGCTAACTCCAAATTTGTTGCTAAACGAGCCTTTACATTAATGCACCCTATTTTTTTTAGCGCGGCTTCTATTATAAATGGGCTTGCCGCCAGAGTACATCCTATGCAGTCCAGCGAATGAGATCATTGGTTTATAAGTTTTTATTAAATGGGCTGTTCTTGGGCCTTTTCTCTTTTTATGGAATCCTTGTGCTTTTCTTGACATAAAAATCTCACAGGATGATTTTATGTATTGGCTATCTGCACAAATTTAGAAACTAAATTTATACGGACGTATACATCATTTGCCCCTGCACCTGCACAAAAAAATCTTGCGGCCCCTTTTGCTTTCAAAATGATCTTATAACACTTTAAAATTGTAAAGTTATTAATATCACACCCATATTAATCCAGTCAGCAACACGTGAGAAAATAAATTATTTTCCTGTTCGTGAACTTGTAAAATATTCCTAGATGACATTTAAAAAAAAAAAATTTATTACTAAGTTAATTAGAATATTATTAAACTTATTTTTTTCTTTCTCTCATCCTATTTTCTTTCTGCAAATTCACGCTAGATTTGGATTATTCCCAAACTAAACCAATCTCATCTCTCTGTTACGATGGCCGAAGTTGATGAAAGCGGTGGCCAGAGGTGCTGCTGGTGATGTGAGGTGGTCAGATCGGTGGAGCTTTGAGCTTCAATGAATGAAAAACGAAAGGAATAAGGGAGGGGGGTTGTTGTAACACCCGCCGCCCAGTCTCGAAAGACCCGACGGCGGATGCCACATTTGGTGCCGGAGACACCGTCTTAACTTAACATATAAATCATAAGACTAAAATTTATAATTACATACTTCAATTATATTTCAAATAACATAATATCTGAAAATGTAACAATTATACATGCCATCATTCTTCATTATATAAATCTCAATCGACTACTACCAAATTAGTCACTTTTGCTCTTCAAATCTTCAAGTAGCAACCACGATCTTCAACCTACACGTGATAAAAATCGACGCACTGAGTATAAAACTCAGTGGTGCTCATAATTCACATACTTACCAAAGTTGCGATGGCAACTTACTTTAAACACAAATTTCGTAAAATCATTTATAATCATAAAATCATTAAATTTCAACATACATTTACATTTATAGCAAAAGAAATATCAAATAAACTCTTACTTAATAACATAAATCATTTAATTCTTTATACCATAAATCCTTTACTTAAACATTTAATCACTATAAATACTTTAGTTCTTTACTTAGAATATCAAATAAACTTATAATTATAACATAATAATGTAATTCTTTCAAATCATAAAGTCATTACTTGAACATTTATTATACCAATACATATACTCTTTATTTAATACCATGTACCGAAATATCATGCTTTAACAATTCATTTGATAACATAATCCTTAAGTTCCAAAGTAAGGTTTACTAAAATAATATGATCTCATTCGTTTATTGTCTTACAAATATTTTCCATAGGGCTCGCATACACTTAGGAGAAAGAGAAGCAGATAAGTTTTCATAACTTATTCATAATGGCCTTAGGTCGCCAACCTTTTCATAACATATAGAGCGCGTCCGCCCTAACAGAACAGAAGACACCCACGTGTCTAGCATATGATCATAGCTTCTTATCAGAATGGCATCAAATGCCGAGCATGCTCATCAGACAGAATAAAAATCAAATCACGCATCAAATTCACACTAAGTATATTAGAGCCCAAAATCCTTGTTTTAATTCTTACTTCATATCACTTATCAGAAAACTTGTCTTATTCTTTAGTCTTCTTAAATTCATAATGTAAGCTTACTTTAGAATCATACTTAAACATAATTACTGAACATAGACATTTTATTATCATATGAAATCATACATGTAAGCTTACTTCAGAACTTAAGTAACTCATATACTTAAACATAATTACTTAATATAGGAAATTTATCATAAATCCCTTTTCTTTTAAAACTTTCTTAAAGTCATAATGAAATTTATCATAAGAAATTTCTTATCATATAAAATCATATTTTCCTTATTCAACATGCAAAGCACATACACCATAAATACCCATTTCGTTGTTAAAACTCTAAGCATATATAAGTTATCAAATAATCATACTTATGTCATATATATAAAATAATTAAATAAGCTTTACTACACTAAGGTGGTACCAAGGGGAGGAATTTCCTTCTCCAATCAAGCATGCTAACATAACTCTTATGCACAAAAGTATCCATTTCAACCCTCATCATGCATTATCTAAACCAATTCCACACTTTGTCAATTTATATCCATTTCAACATATCCACTACAACACTTGTCAAACTTATTGTCAAGTAAATGCTAAACCACACAAATAATCAAGAGAACTTCATCACACATGATTTATACATACTTTTATCCAAATAAACCTATGATTTAAGACATAGAAAATTTCCAGCATTAATATAATCTTGACCTTTGCTGGGTTTTTAAGACATAACTTAAGTTCTGTATCTCCAAATTGAGTGATGTTTGATTCATTAGAAAGCTAAGACAAAATACTACAAATGTTATGAAGGGACCATAACCCAGATAAATCTGCAAGATAGGCAAAATAAGCTAGGAACACAGACTGATAGTCCAGACCAGATTCAGCAGAACCAAGTCCAATGTTTATTGAATTTCTCCGTAACCAGACACTCAAATTAAACCAATCCAACACCAGGGCAATCTCAAGACACAGGGTAACAAATCTCATGAAGAGCTCAACACCTAATCTTGCCATTATGGTGGTCAAAATAGTCACTCAATCTATTGCTGCATGTGGTACGTTACAACAGAGTCAGTTTAGGTGTTTTAGTCATAAGTTGAGCTATATATATCAAAATTGGACACAAGAGGATGGGTTGAAAAGCTAAGAAATATACTACAACTTTTATGAAGGACTCAAATACAGAGGGAAAATAAAACGAATAGAAAAACAGTCCTTAAACACACCCATTAACATTTTGTCCTAATTTCAGCTTACTTAAATCATATACAAGGTAGAGATTTCTACCACATACTCACTACTCATCAAATATCATCTTAAGATCACAAATCCTCAAAGAATAACAAGAAAACTTAAGGCCTTATTCATCAATAGGTTCTGCCACTCTTGGAGGATGAAGAAGAAAATGTTTTCCTCATCAATTCAACATATAAGCATGCTTAGAAATCTCCCAAGAACACATGTATACCACCAAAATTCAATAATCAAATTATTTCATATAAAATTTCCAATTTTCACAAAATAGTATAAACTTCACAAAATCAAAAATTTAAACAAGGTAAGAGGATTTATGAACACTTACCTTAAACATAAGCTCTAACAAGCTTAAATCAAACTCTTGAAGCCTTGATTTTCCCTTGTCTTTGGTAGGAAGTGCTCCACCCTTTGTCCTCCAAATTACTTGAAATTATTCACTAAATATCATTTCTCAAGCTTTAAACTCTAGGATTGATTCCTTAAATCAAGTTAAATGGGTTGAATTTGATGGATTTGGCTAAGGATGAAGTTGAAGAAAAACAAAGAGAAGAAGAAGAAGAAGGAGATAGCCAACGCCAAAGAGAAGAAGAAGGAGAGAAAGTGGTTGCTCAAATTATTGAGCACAAGGATATTTTAGTCTTTTCTCAACATTGGATGGCTAGGATTGAGTCATTGTAATCTAATGGCTACAAATATTCTCCAAATTAAATTCTTTTAAAATATTATTTAACACAATAAAATCCACAATAAAATCCTCAAATTTACTCCATAAAAATAATTCATCTAATTTCCTTAATTAATATAACACCATTTCAAATTTACTCCATACACATATTGCCTCTAATTTTCTTAATTAATATCACTCCTTAATTAACTATTCACTAATTTTCTAAATTCTCCAAAAATATTCATTACTTACTTTCTACCCATAAAAATAATGTATACATACTCCAGAAATATTAAAGAAAATATTAAACATACATAGTAATTTTTCCGGACAAAAATAATATTTATTCCCGGACCGATGATACTATTCACAGACCGATAACTTACTATTTCAGACACAGAAAAATGGGGCGTTACAGTTGTGGTGTGATCGGGAAGGGGGAGAAGGAATTTTGGGTTAATTGTTGGTTTGGTTCAATTTTGATTTGATTTGACTCGATTCATGAATTTTTTGTTGCATATTCAACGTGGCAAAATTAATTGTGACTTGGAATTGTAATTTTCCATGTCATCCGAGCGTGTTGTGCACAGCCAGTTTACAATTTGTGTGCAATTATTATAAAAAGTAAAATTCAGGTACCACAAAATCACTTTAAAAAGTAAAAGAAGCCACAAGACTTTTTTTTACGCAAATTCAAAGGATAAAATATGTATTCAGCCAAAATTATATTAAGTGACAATGACATTTATGTTAGTTAAAATCTTATTTAAAAAAATCATATTTTAAAGTTTTTTTTAAGGAACATTTTTAAGTTAATGGAGTTGCATTACTTTCCTGCATAAAGAAAAACTTGTAAAAAAATTTACAATAAAATATTTCGTCACTTAAATTATATAAAACTAATATTTCAAAAAAAAAAAAAAAAAAAAAAAAAAAATATATATATATATATATATATATATATATATATATATATATATATATATATGTTACAAGTTGTTGAGAAAGAAATCAAGGTATTGAAGATTCAGAAAAATTATTATTTTGATAATTAATTAACAAACTAGTTACTGATATAAATATTTATAGCTTTTCTTAATATTGTCTTCAAGTGGAAATATCTAATATTATATATTTTAATTTTAATTTTATTATTAAAAAATATAAATTATTTTGATTTGTTAAAATGTCAAGCAAGTAAAGTTCTACTTATGTATATGAGTAATTTGTAATACTTTATATAATTATTTTTAATCGATTATATTTTTTAAAAAAATTATAAATAAGTGTCAGTTTCACATAAGACAAGGCTCTAGATCTCATTTCATACTACTTAATTTGTAATACTTTATATAATTATTATTAATGGATTATATTTTTTAAAAAAATTATAAATAAGTGTCAGTTTCACATAAGACAAGGCTCTAGATCTCATTTCATACTACTTATCCATGTAAATCTATCATGGAATATTTGTAATAAGAAATTAAATATATACCCGCAGAAGTAGAAAATCAAAAACCTCAGGGAGGTTTTTGATATTAAAGAAACGTTGAAGGATTAAAAAAAAACATGGTACGAATTTGAAGACCACATTGCAAATTTGCAATTACCATTTACTTCAGCTAATCATGCGTAGGACAAAAGGCTCCAATTACAGAAGAAAGAAATAATCGCTCACATATTCTGTATCTGACGCCTGACTTTTCGCTCTCTGTCTCTCTCTCAAGACCAGAAGATCGCTCTCTGGCTTCAACATCACAATACAAAGGGTTTTACCATCTCTGCAACAGCCTAGGTACCGTTTTAATCTCATCTCCGATCTCTGTTTCTCCCAATTTGCCCTCTTCTTATATATGCTCTTTATCTCTGATTTTCTTTCGCAGATTTTAGTTATTGATCTATTGAATTGGAATTGTGGTTCGTTTCTGTACTTTTTTGGTGATAATCAATTTTATCATTCTTTTTTAATTTTTAGTGCTTATTTTTTTGAGGATTGCGCTTTGTACGTAAAGATCAAAATTTTTATACTTTTTCTGGTTAAGTTTGTTACGTTGATAATGTTTTCATTTGGGTTTTCCTTATCATTGAGTGGGTCGAAGGTTGTGTAGGCTTTTATTGCTTAGTAGTAATGGGCCAAATTTTGCCTTTTCTTTCAGTGTAATTAACATTTTAGCTAATGATAGTTTATTTGCACATGATTTCTGTTTATATTGTATTCTGAGATGATTTTTTAATCTTGCTGCAGTTTGTATTGATGTTTGATTTGATTTGGGAGTTCTTGTCATAACTCTGAGCACTTGTGCTGTTTTATAACTGGAGCTGATTTTTCTAGTTTTTAAATCAACTAAGTTGAAATTTGCAACAAAATTATAAATGTATTTGTCGGGCTTTTGTTTTGGATTTGAAATATAAGTATGAGATCAACGTAATTTTTTGATTGTCAACTTTGTTGGGTTAGTTATTATCCCTGCTCTACATTTATGTTTTGTCTTTTGTGTGCCTCTATTCATATGCTTATTATTTAAGTGGGATAGATGGTTTTGAGGCTATGTTTGATGAGCTTTTAATGGAATGTAATCAAAGACATTTTCCTTTGATTATATTATGTTCTGTTCGATTATGGCTCATCCAAACTTACTCCAAGTGTAGTCTATATTTGTAATCTACCTCATTAGACTGCATTAGTACAAAAATAATACCTGTGATTTATTGAGTTTTAAGAGTAAGCCTTTAGCTCCTTTTATCAGAAGCCATATAAGAACTGAACATTTGAATTAGTAGAAATTATAGCATACATTGAGCGTTTTTCAGATAGAAATCTTGATTCATGGAAAAAAGTTGAAATACCCATTTTGGTTAGTTCAGCTTTATTGAACTTGTATCAACTGTTTATAGCATCTAAATGGTGCAGGTTATGTAACTTTGTTTTCTACTTTCATCATGCTTAGTTTTGAGCTTGAAAGCTGTTATGTAAGTTGGTTTTTATCTAAATGATGTATTATGTTTTTTTTTTTCACAGGGAAGTATTCAGATTCTAGTGCATCTAGGTGCTTTAAAGGCTGTAAATGTTACAGGGATATAGCTGCTTTTAATTGTTGTTTGGCTATCTGAAAATGTTATATGACGAAGTCCTGAAGGCTGTTTTTCCTTTGCTGGATGGCATAGACCTTGCTTCTTGTATGGTAGTTTGCAAACAGTGGAGAGATATAGCCCAAGATGATTACTTTTGGAAATGCCTATGTGCCAAGAGGTGGCCTTCAATTTGCAAGAGGCCTAACCCTCCCACTGTAACCTACTACAAGCTATATCAAATATTTAATAAAAGACAGCATCGCCAATCCCTGCTTCCCCCAAGGCTTTCTTTTGATGATTTAGAATTTTTCTTCGATATTTGGACTGATGAAAACAATGAAAATTTGATATTCTCAGAAGTAGTCCCTGGCCCTGTTTTGTTGGCTGGAATCAAAGTCCCACCGCCTGGAATTTGCGACATACTTAAATTTCACCTCGAAGGTCCTGATTATAAAATGACTCTACCTCTTGAGCCACGGGTCAAAATCCCTTTGAGCCAGACTGTTAGTGTTTCAGTGCTTGTAGGGCGCAAAGATTCCAACAAAGTTGCTTGTGTAATTAATAGATCGATGTTTGAATATATAGATCGATCAGCCTATAGGGCTATGGCGTTCGAGTACCTTGATTTCTCCCCAGCACACCCATTCGTTCCTGGTATACGAGCATGGATTTCCTTACTCTTCATGGACGACGGAAGAGATGAGGGTGTTATAGATGTTTTTGGGATTGAAATGGATTTCCGTGATGCTGCAAACTCCAGGGAGGAGGTATTGTGGTTATTAGACATGCTTGATTGGAAGTGAAGGTGTTGAACTGTGATGACGAAGCTAAGATACAAGGCACCTATCTCTATCGAATCAGGCATGATGTCTATGGAGAAGACTTCGAGCTGTCTATCCACGGTGTTGGTCTGACTTTGAGTTTCATCATTAAAATTACATATTCAAAGTTTGTAAATGTTTTCTTATTTGTAGTCATCAATTCATATGGAGTCATGGACATAGTTTCTGTTGAAGGTCCTGTGACATTGTTCTTACTGATAGGTTCCTGCTTCCTCGTATCAAACATTTGTAATAATAATATGCTTGCATAATTCAGCTGTGTTCATTAGAGTGAGTTAAATGTGCTATTGTTAGTTATTTTTCAGCATCAAGTGAAATCCACCACTATAGGTGCCGGGTTGGAGCAGGCATGGTGACCATTTTGGGTCCTCACCTGCTGGTGGCTTGTTTCCTGTGGCCTTTTTGGTTCTTTGAGTCTGAGTCAAAAGTTTCAAAGAGGGGCTAGGGATAACCAATCATTGGTGGTTTTATTAACAGTATTCGTATCTAACTTCTATAAATGGGTTTAGAATTTCTTTTATTTATTTGGTTGGAATGAAAATAAAAACAATTAACTTCAAAAAATTTTATTTTTAAAATAAAGAAATAAATAAAATGTATTGATAATCTGAAAAATTATCTAATATGTTATATTAAAATAAAGAAATAAATAAAATTTATTGATAATCTGAAAAATTATCTAATATGTTATATTAAATTATTAATGGGTGTGAAAAACAAAGTTCTCCTAGTTTTTGCAGTGACAGGTACTGGTTACTGGAAAGAAATCATGTTCCTGACATGTTAAATTGCAAGTTTCTCAATGTATATATGTGTATCCTCTACAAGAATGGTTGATAAAAGACATTAAGCATAAAGCAAACACAAGAAACAAAAGAGTGAAGCTTGAGAGCAAGTGAAAACAAATCAGTAAACCAAAAATAGCTAATAGGTAATAGTATGACAACAAATATTTAAAACCAATGTTAAAAACACAAACTTGGATTCCAAAGATTCTTAACTTCAAGATTCAAATGAGGAGCAATGCAAATAAAGACGATTCCAAGACTTCTATATATAAAGCAAAATTATCAGAGTTAAAAAAACAAAAAACACCTGAAACCTGAAAGCAGTGAAAAAAAAAAAAAAAACAAAAGATATGAGCAGAGTTCATATCTTAGCTATACCTTATCCTGCACAAGGCCATGTGATTCCTTTAATGGAGCTTTCGCAGCGATTGGCGAAATATGGATTTAAAGTCACATTTGTGAACACTGAATATAATCACAAAAGGGTATTGAATGCATTGGAGAATAAGGATTATGTTAGGAATCATATTAGTCTAGTTTCAATCCCAGATGGGTTGGAACCTTGGGAAGATAGAAATGATTTAGGGAAGTTGACTGAAGCATTTTTAAAGGTGATGCCTCGAAAGCTAGAGGAGCTAGTTGACAGAATAAATGCGTCAGAAACTGAAAAGATTACTTGTATTATAGCTGATGGAAGTATGGGATGGGCTCTTCAAGTGGCAAAGAAGATGAAAATTCGCCGAGCCGCCTTTTGGCCTGCATCAGCTGCATTACTGTCTTTGTCATTGGCTATACCAACTTTAATTGATGATGGAGTCATTGACAATAATGGTAAGAATTTCTATTATAAACCTTCAACCTGTTTTACTGCAATATATAAAACAAGCTATTTAGATTAGCAATTGAATGATTTGAATTCTGCATAACACTAGTAATGGTCTAAATATGAAATCACATGTTTCAAATTTTCAATTTGTCAAGGATCTCTACTGAAGAACCAGATGATTCGGTTGGCTCCAACAATGCCTGCTATAAAAACTGCGGATCTAGTATGGGCTTGTATTGGTGACTTGACTACACAGAAAGTAATATTTGATGTCTCAGTTGCAAACAACAGGGCTATGAAATTGGCTGACTGGATAATTTGTAATTCGGTATATGAACTTGAACATGGAGCTTTTACATTGTCTCCTAAGATTTTACCCATAGGACCGCTTCTGGCAAGCAATCGACTAGCAGACTCCTTAGGCTATTTCTGGCTTGAAGATTCAGCTTGTTTAAAATGGCTGGACCAGCAACCAACTAAATCAGTAATTTATGTTGCATTTGGCAGCTTCACTATTTTTGACAAAACCCAGTTCCAAGAATTAGCACTAGGACTTGAACTTTCTGGCAGGCCATTCTTGTGGGTTGTGAGATCGGATATTACTACTGACGGAAATGCTTACCCTGAAGGATTTCAAGGGAGGGTAGCTACCTATGGGAAGATGGTGACTTGGGCCCCTCAACAGAAGATTCTTTCTCATCCTTCTATTGCTTGTTTCTTGAGCCATTGTGGTTGGAATTCTACAATGGAAGGTGTGGCTAACGGAGTCCCTTTCTTGTGCTGGCCGTATTTTGCTGACCAATTTCTTAATGAAAATTACATTTGTGATATTTGGAAAGTGGGATTGAAATTTAACAGAAACGAAAGTGGGATCATTACAAGAGATGAAATTAAGAATAAGGTGGAACAAGTTCTGAATGATGAAAAGATTATGGAAAGGGCTTCAAAATTTAAAGAAACAGCTAATACAAGTGGTGGAGAAGATGGTTATTCCAACAAGAATTTCAATAATTTCATTGAATGGATATTAAGGCTTAAAAGCATGTAGTTTTGGTTTATTCCAGCTTTAATCTTTCCATTCCACTTGTATGATTGCAGCATAAGAACAATAATATTGTTGAAAACATTTTAATGTTTGATATGATTTTTTTTTTTTCTGTATATTGTCTGCTTTACAATACATTTACAAATGATAAACCTGAAGACAATAACAATGGTGGTAACACCTGATTGACTATTTTAATAATCTACAAGAATTATTGATAATGAAGTTAAGCATGGAACCAACAGAAAAAAACAACAGATTTCATACATAAGTCATAAACCAGACACAAGAGCAAATAAGTCAAAAAACAAAAAGAATAAACAACTTGGTTACCTCATCGAAAAAACAATGATGGCAGATATATAGTTTGTAGTTACATTCAAATGCAGATCAATACACAAACAAGAAGACAATGCCTTGGGAATTAACTATTGATATTTCAGTATTTTCTCCTATATAAAATAGCACGAACCTAGTTATGAAATAGCACACGACGCCTGCAAAAAGTTCAAAACGGAAGAAAATCAAAGAACTATGGTTCCTTCGATGAAACTTTCACATTTGTTAGCATAGAGTACAATCACAAAAGAGTATTGAATGCATTAGCAGAAAAAGATCATCTTCTGCGTCAAATCTGTTTAGTTTCAATCCCAGATGAGACGGAACCCTGGGAAACAGGAATGACTTAGTAAGGTAACTGAATCAATCATTAGAATCATGCCAAGAAAGCTCGAAGAGCTCATCGACAGTATCTGAAGTTGAAAAGATTACTTTCATAATTCCTGATGAGGGCATGGGATGGGCTCTTGAAGTTGCAGAGAAGAGAAAAATACAAAAGACAGTCTTTCGGCTTGCATCAGCTGCAATCCCGTCCTCCGTTTCTAATGTCCAGAAGCTAATTGATGAGGAATAATTAACTCAATACACAATTAACCCGGCCAAATACATAAATATGCCCCTGGACTTTCATAAAAAAATCCTGTGACACCCCAAAGTCTGCGAATGATCGATTATGCATCAGAAGTTGTCAATTTCGTTATTTTTAAACACTCCACAGCCCTGCGTGAAAATCACTTGTCAAGTTGTGGCATTTAACTGTTAAAAATGTGGTAAATAACAAATTGAGGTGGACATTTTCGTACTTTCCACACTCTCCTTCTCCAATTTACCCACTACCATCTCTTCAGCGTGTCCTCTCTCTTTCTCTGCAACTAAATTGTTTCCTTTCCCTATATTCCCTTCATCGAATCTTTCAAATTATTCACATGGGCTTGCCTTTAATTTCAAATTAATGAATGAATGCAAATAAAATGCTAACTGGTTTAATTTTATCCATACAATCTTGATATGAAAATTGATGTATGACTGAGAAATTTATCTAAATCTGCAAGTTTCCATTGAAAAAATAAATTGTAAAATCAAAAGTTATGGAACAATACTTTGATTGCAGAACACTATTTTATATACTTTCTGAAAGAACAAAAAAGAAAGAATCATAGGAGAAAAGCAACTTCTTCTAATTACAGTTACACAAAAAAAAAAAAAACTACATCAAGGGAGGAGATTAAAACCGAGAATGGTAACTTGAATCCAGGCAGGACACTAAGTTGAATTAGATATATTCAATTCAAATCCCTCTCCTTGGAAAGTATCTCTCAATTGATTCTGAATCTTCATTTATAACTGGAAAATCTATCCATGCATATGTAATCTGAGATTCCAATTGAAGGCTAGACTTGCCTTTTTTTTTTTTTCACTATCAACGGTTCAAAATGTTGGGGACCATAAATTATTATTATTATTATTTTTTATTTTTTAAAAAAGAAGGACCACGATATGTAACAGATGATTAATTCATATCCATTGCAGCTGTGTCGGCAAAGAGTTTAAGTGGATTTATATATAAAATTCACAAATTTCTCCTGGTTTTAAAATGATTTTCATATAATGAATTATATATATATATATATATTGGAAGAGTTAAAAGGTGCTTAATAGATGCCCGGATTTAAAATAATAATAATAATAATAATAAAGCATATTATTTTTAAATATGTGATACGTGTTCGAGTGTATATAAGAGATGTTAATGTTTAACATGATTAAGGTATAAATATGTTCGATCTTCTGTAGTGTTTATATTTTTTAATTTATAAATAGTTAAAAATAAAAAAGAAAAACAGTCAAAATAAAGAGAGAGAAAGAAAAATATTCCGAGCACTAATTAATATAAGATATATTTAAAAGTGGAATATTATATATATTTTAAATGAATTTACTGAAATTTGATTTCAGACGTTCTTTTTAAAAGAAGTTTAATTAGATTTTAATGAGATTGAATGATAAGTTTGGTAAATGATAGAACAAACCCTTAATGGTCCTGGTTTGTAATCGCGGAATTAGCCGGTGGCCAGTGACGATAGCCGTCCCTTTAATTTTAATTTTTTTTTTAAATTTATCTTATAAAATATAAAATATTTACTTTTTTTTCTAACCTTCTTTCCTTTATTTTTTTATCCTTTGTTCAGTCAATTGGCGCCAATGAACTCCTCACTGGTCAGTGGTCATGAGTACCTTTCCTTTTTCTGCCTCTAAGTCACCATTCCCTTCATCATTAAAGTGTGTGCTTAATAATTATAGCAATAACTAACTAATTAAGGACATAAAACTGTTTTTCTGTTTTCCCTTTTCCTTTTTCAATCACATATTTGATTATTATTCCCTAACTCAAATCATTATTAGCATATAATTACACACTAATTGTTATTTGTTTCACTTTAGTTATATAAAGACTGAGAGATTTCAGGTTCAAGTTCTTTTGATTATAAAAATTTTCATCATTTTAGTGAGTAAAGAGGAGAACTACTCCTATTGTGTAGCCCATAACGTTCTTTCGGCACATTGAAAATTTCAATGAATCAAAAAAATTCAAATTAATAGATCTCAAAATGATATTTTTTATGAAAGATATTATAAATGGAAAATGATAAAAATAAACAAATGAATGAAAAGAAAAAAGGGGCAAAAGTCCCTTAAAAATTGGCTTTGGCACATGGGCTTTCTTTGGCAGCAGAGTAACTTGTCACTGTCATGACAATCAAAGTTATAGGCACTGAGGAGGAGAGAGAGGTGGCCATTTTTTTCACTTAGATATTATGCCAAATATCAGAAGGCACCCACTCTCTTTGCACTGCAACTTCTGTCAAGCTCAACTATGTGCACTGTCACTAACCGTTCTTACACTTCCTCCCTCCCATCCCATCTTCTTCTATACTTAACATCTTTCATTCTCAATCCTTCCTTCTCTTCTTTAATTATCCATTTTAGGTCAAAAGCTTCTGATGCTGAACAAACTATCTCCAGTCCTATAACAGGTTGCAAATGTAGAAACATAATGAAATAGTAGTCTTGGAAATATGTATACATCTTTTCTTTTCTAAGAATATATTTGATGTTGAAATCTAAGGCCTTGTTTGGTGGCAGGTACAAATAAACTCAGAAAATTGAGTTGACTTTATATTTAATTTGCGTTATCAATTTAATTAATTTTCAGAAAACGAACCATTCTACTTTCCGAAAGAATGAAGTTCCGTAAAAAAAATCTTAAAAAGTTGCACTTTTCTAATTAACTGAAACATATTTATTGATTTATAATTATCATTTAAATATGTTTAAATTATATAATATAAGTATTATACTTTTTTGTAATTTCATAGCAATTTACTTAATTTTTGAGAAATTAGCTTACATGCAAAGCAAAACTGAGTGCATGTCCAAATAAAAAAGAGGATTTCTAGTTAATAAATTAATTAACTTTCAAATCCCAATGCAAAAAACTGGGATTCTTTGATCATTGTCTCTAATTATGACAAAATTCTATATATATCCGAATTAAATAACACATATATAAATATATTAATTCAACTAAGTTATACTGAGAGTAATATAACATGCAATAATATGAAACTGTGATTTTGGATTTAATCAGAGCTAATTTAATGAAAAAAAAATATGTATTTATTTAATTAATAATTTTGATCAATGATATTATAGTACCACTTAGAACATTTAATGTAGAATTAATTAATAAACCAATTAAATATATATAATACTTAATTTTTTCTGCTAATAATTAAAATAAAATGAAGGGAAAAAGCATAAACATGAAACTAACATGAGAGCTAGCTTCTCAAAAGGTTGTGAGCACTATAATATATAGTAATTAACAAATTGCAAAAACTTAATTTCTTCTCTTCCATTTTCCCTTCAACCAAATTAACAAAGAAACATTTTTCCAAAAAAAAAAAAAAAAAAAAAAAAAAGAAAATCTAAATAAAAAAAGCAAGATAACCTTTTTTTTTTTTTTCTTTTTCACTAACAAATAGAGTCAGCAAGAATTATGATACAGCAGCATTATTAATATTATTGTCAGGTTGAGTAGTAGATCCATAAAACTCAATCAATCTCTGCAAAACAAAGACTTGGGTCCTCAAAAGGACAATGTAATCTGCAGTTTCTTGAAACAACTGCTCAGCCTTTACAGTCTCTCCATTGTTGGCTGGAATGAGATTCTTCAGAGCTTCCAGCTTCTCTGATACCTTAGACTTGGAGAAGCACGTGCGTCCTCCATTAATGGTGCTTCTTTTAGCTTTACGAAATCTTCTTTGACAAGTTGATGTTCTTCTTCTTCTTGGTGTCTTTCCTAGTGAAATCTTTGAATTCTTTGAGACTGAGCTCATGGCCTCTGGTTTATGTGTTTTACAGAGAAAGAGAAAGAGAAAGATTGATGAGTCTCTGTTATAGGGCAAGGAAGCAGTGAGTCGTGGTTTAAGTAATAGGGGGTTTAAAAATTGCCACTTGGTTTGTGTTTTATTACGGAAGTACCACTGTTGGCGTTTTGTTTGTCTGATTATCTCCTGTAATCTTGTCCTCTCGCCCTTTTTTTTTTTTTAAAAAATTTTGCTTCTGGATTTGATTGGAATTAATCTTTCTTTTTCTTATATAAAAAAAGCTCTCTTTTTATTTATTGAAAATCGTAATAGATCCGAATAATATTATAGGTTACATAACGAGATTATTTTCTTTTCAAAACTCATTATAGATTAGTGAAAACTCTTATAACCGAAATGACTTCAATTATTAATATTGATAAGAACACGACCAAACGGTGGGCTTGAATTAATCTTTTTAGCACCAATATGATTACAACTGTTTAATATTAAATTATTTTAAGAAATTTAAATATTAAGTATAAGTTAAGCTTCATCTGACAATTATGTACATTATAAATAAATATTTTAGAAAAAAAGTCTAAACTTTTGGCACGAAACTATATAGTATAATTGAACTGCTTAACCTTAACAATGAAATCAAAGTTGAAAATGTGCCCATAAATTTTATTTTATTATTTTATTTTTATTGCATTTCCACTTATTATGTTAATATGAAATCTATTGATAAAATATTTAACTATACACAAATAATTAGAGAATTAAAATTCACCTTCTTAATCTTTTTGTGTTCTGGTGAAGTTTCTTCTAATTCGATGTGTTATTTTTTCTTATGAGTATGATTTAATTTTTGTTATCGCTACCATCAAAATTTCTTCAAAACAGAAAATAGTGATAATTGTTTATGAGACAAATAATTGATTATTAGGTTCGAATTATACTAATTTTGTTTGAAAAGCTAATGGTTGAAAATTTCGAATTGCTATTATTAATAAAAGTTTTCACATGAATACCACTATTAATCTGAATATAAAAATTTGAAAATAAATATAGTGTGAAAATTTTATTTTTAAATTATCATCTGCTTAACCTTCTCTTAACTCTCACAAACTTTGCAACTTGAAGTGCTAACTTATATTTTAAATGGAATTAAAAAGAATTTGAAGATAATAATTTTTTCAAAAAATAAACTTTTACATGTTAATATCAACATACCAATTACTTTCAAACCTAAAATAATGTTAATGATTATTCCTATGCACAGCCGAAATATTTGGGGAGGAAAAATTCATAGACATATGATAATCAAATAATAGAAATTGCAAACTGATAATGTAAAACCAAATATTATTAATTAATAATAAATAAATAAGAAAAAAAAATAGGGAATGGGAAGGGTGAAGGAGTTGGACAAGGGAACCGGGAAATCTGCAAGATGGACAGATTTAATGGTCCAGATCATTTAATAGTAATTTTGTCTTTGATGGGTCCTATGATGTTGAACTGTGGGGTCGTGATTTAGTGGGATCAGGTCCTACTACTGTAGATAATTTTGTGCGGAGTTGAGGTTATTATTGGAATTGTACATGGAAAACGACACCAGTTTCGTATTGCACTTGAAAAGTTAGAAGCGGGAAGAGGGGGGCAGGGCAGGGCAGGGCACAACTTGCGAGCCAGGAAGGGCTGAATGTGTAAGGACTCTCACTTGCCAGCAAAAGCCTGCCTATCTGGATCCGCACATGCCAAACTTTAGGACTACACCACATTTCTATTCTTTTTATTCCCACTTTACCCCTAAGTCTTATCAATATTACCAATAAACCTGTTCGCTTGCTTGCTCTCCTAATTAGAAATTAGGTGATCTTCAACATCTTTATAAAAAGTTTATCAATATTACGTTTTTTTTTTTCCATCAAATAAATTCTTGATTTAATAAATATAATCAATTAGTCTGATCCATTTGCACTGGTAGAGTAAGACTAACTATCAATTTAATGCATACTAAGATATATCCTAATGGTAAATGCATATACGACCTAGCAATAGATTCATATTGATAATAGGCAGTTGAATTAAAAGAAGTAGATTATATAACTGCAACTGCAAGCTGAGATTTTGAAATTCGAAGTCATTATTATAGCTGTTGAAAGAATTTTACATAAGTAGCATATACAATGTGAATATATATAAATATTTTATTATTGAAAGATAAAATTATATTGACAAGTTAAAATGAGACAAATATTTAAAAACAACAAATCAAGATTAGTGGATAGATACTTGAAGATCATGAGATTGCTTAATAATTATATAAAATTAGTTAATAATTAATTAGATTGATAATGAAATCAAGTACCCAAAAAAAGGTGTAAAAGAAAAGTTAACTCAGAACAAACAAGTCACAACATTATTATATTTAGCTCAAAGTATAGCAAGACAAGGTTTCCTTTTCTTAAATATAATAATAAAAAGGAAAGAGGCAATTTAGATAAAACTGAAGGTCCCAAGGGTAATTCAGTCAATTGAAGAAGAGGGGAAGAAAAAAGGGTAAGTAAGCAGTGAGCAAGTTGTAATTGAGAGAGAGTGGCTTCCCCCAAGGGTGCATGTGAAGGTGATATGGGCCAGCAAAGCCTCAATTGGAAGAGAAAGAGAGGGAAAAGAGAGCACATGGGTTGGCACATGGTGAAAGAATGAGAGAGAGAGAGAGAGAGAGTGATTTTGGATAGTTGCTTTTAGGAAGGGAGAGATAGACATGTGACAAAGGGTGAGACAGTGAAGCAGCATGAAATGTACAGCATGTTCTGCACATTCCCTGCATGGAACTGATCATTTGACAGCCCCCCTCCCTCTCTCTCTCTCTCTCCCTCTCCCTTCCAAAATTTCGTGTCTAATTATAATATTATCACAAATGAGGCTTAATTTTGATTATGGAGGATCTATTGTGAAATCGTTCATATATTTATCATTAGACTATGTTTTGATGTGCATATTAATAATACAACAATCATATAAGACCCTACCATTAATCACAGCCATTGAATCAATTCAAATTGAAATTGGACTGAGATTGGCTCCAAAATAGAATATAATTAGCTTATCTCAATTTTAAATATTGAAATTGAAATTGAAATAATTGAAAATTGATTTTAAAAATTATCGCATCATATTTTATAATGATTGACACTTTGGTATTTTTTTATTAATTTAAATAATAGTATTTGATAGTATGTGATTTAATAAAAAAAATTTAATAGTATTGAAATTATTTACATGATTGCAAAATTGGTGATTACAAAACTCACTCAAAGTCTAATTAAAATAAAATATTTTAATTACTATATGATTAGATTTAGTGATTTGGAATACACATGTTTAGTTTTGGATTTGAAGCTACACTTCTCCACCTTCAATGCATGTGTGACAATTGTCACTGCTGCATGTGACTATATGTGTTGCTAAAGTGGGATGGGAATTAATTAATAAGGTCCTTTTCTTTTTTCTTTTTTTTTCTCTCCATGAAAGTTGTCTTTTGGGCATTCTAAACTCATTCTTAATTTCACTGGTCGATAATTTTAGATTCGGATAGTTAAATTTAATTTTTTTATTAGCTAATTAGTAGTAGTATATAATTTGAATCTTTTAAAAGACAATGTATGGCATGTATATATATAGTAATGGCAAAATGAAGGGGAAGCTTCCACCAGTGTCTTACTTTTTTTTTTATAGTGGAGAGGTTTAATTTCGAGCTCTCTCAGCAAAGTATACTTTTCGAAAGTCAAGTTTATACTCTCACCCTTACGGAATTGAGGTCGCTAACCGCTTCAACCAACACCTTATTGGTTCCACTAATATTTTACTTTAATTATTCACAATTTAGTCATTCTCCTTGTTATTGTATGTTCTTCCTTTTTTCTAAGGTGCAATATGTACTAGTATTAATAAAATTTAAATTTCACTAACAAAGTTTTACCATTCCTAATTATTGAAAAATTAAAAAAATTCCCCCCCCCCCCCTCTCTCTCTCTCTCTCTAGGTCAAATATGAAAAAGATGTATCAAAGTGAGGGACAAAATGATAAAGGGTCAAGAGATGGGGTCTAACATATTACTTTATTTAGGTTTTTTTTTTTACAATATTTTTAATTAAAAAAAAAAAAAAACACTTTTAGCTAGGGAATTCCATGTGGTGTTTAGTAGCTTTATTCCATTGGTTTTCTGGTCGGTAGAGGGTAAGAAAAATAAACATGGGTGAACAACCCTTTTCGGTTGGGAGCCCATCCAGATGGCCCACTTGTTTTGTCTAATATGGACAATTGTGCATTGGGGACTAGGGACCTTTTGTTCTTTTATCCTTTTTTACAGTTTCCATTGTTCAATTTAATTTTTGTGATCTCATCTCCCTTATTTCTTGTCTTATTAATTATTTAATTTATCCAATCAACAGCCAATTCAATTTTATCTAAAAAAAAATTTTAAAACTTCTAATATTAACCGTTAACTTTTCACTGTAGCAGTTTAAATTAGAAGTATTCGGTAAAAATAATTATTTAATTTAAAATAACAAAAAATTAATATTATTAGTTGTTTAATTAGCTGAATTGGGAGAGAAAAATAATGGTATTATTGTCAAAAAATTTAATTAAAAAGCTAAATACTAAATATTAAAAGTTAAACTTTATAGTATTTAATGTTTTATAAAAATTTCCATCAATCTCTAAAAACAATTATAAACATTATGCTACCAAATGCTATAATTGGTACAGATAGAGTTTTGAAGACAAAACGTTAGCTAGTTTCAAAGCTATATTGCCGGATAAAGCATTAGAGTTGTAATGTTAAGAGAATTTTATCTGAATATAATTGTTGTATATGTATAAAGAAAAATAATTTAATTTTTCATTGCAATTTACGAAGAAGTAAATATCAAATTATGAAAATAAAGATTTGAGTATAAATAAATAATTAAATAGTAATTCACTCCAACTTTTTTTTTTAGAAATTTAATTCATTAATAATAAAATCAAGTATTACAAATACTCAATTAAACTAGTAGAACTTACTATCATAATTAATAGAAAGTTTGCTGATCCTTCAACAATAAAAGAATTATCTATATTCTTTTGAATAATAAAACTAAAACTAAAAGAAACAATATTGGATTTTTCCGTTTAAAGATAACCTTGATCGATATAAATCTTTATAATAGCAACTGATCCTTTAATTGATTTGGACAATAAAATAAATCATCCAAATCTTCTATGTTTGGATTGCTTTTTCAAAAAATTTGTTGCGTATAACATACACATATGAGTTCAAGCTATTATGCGTTAATAGCATCAATTGAGGAATAAACCGCACTACCAGACTCCATTGATCGAAAATATGCATTAGTAAAACAAGATTTAAATTCTCCAACAACATAAGATTAAATATTATACATTTTAATAACAAATCTTCATAAAGAAGGAACTAAACCCTCAAGGAAGAAGGAACAAAAGAACTTCAAATATGGAGACAAAGCAACAATAACAAAAAAAAAAAAAAAAAGAAAAAAAAGAAAAAACAAAGCTATTAGAAAAAAAGATATGAGTTTATTAAAAACGAGTAAAAGATTAAGCGAGAAGAAAAAAGAAAAGTACGGGGCTGCTGCTGATTAACAATGGCAGCCCCAAACAAAATCTCTGGTTAAATAAACCAGAGAGAAAAGAGGAAGAGAGAAACCCTCCACTCAAACGTTTTAATTAATTAATAATACATTGACTATACGTGTAAATCTGAACGGCTATGATCGTTTATTTATTTTTTTTCCACTCTAAAATATTTTTTTAAAGGAAGAGAAAAAAAAAATTGTTGCTCTTAAATCAATTGACTTGATTAATTTGATCCAAGCCATGGGGAAACAACATTGATGCATCACCTTTTGGATCAATTATATTTAATTAGGAATGGAAGAAGGGCATGTATTTCGAGTGCTTGTCCTGCCATGCCATATTCTAATACGTTGAATGTAGGTTTGGATAATTATAAATAGATTTTTGAGATAAATATTGAATAGCAAAATTATATTCATGATGCATATGAGTATCTATTTCTAAATATTTATTACTCGTTACATGTTATATTAAATAGGTTTGATGGTAGATATCCATGAGTATTATACATATTATTGGTAAAAAATTTATTTTAAATAATTTCATAGTTAGAAAATTTTCATTACTATTAAGTGATCCTCGTATCTTAATTTTCAAGTATTTAGATTTGATTAATATTTGAAACTTTGAAGAATCCGAGGAATAAGAAAAAAAAAAAAGGGTAAGCTCCTACAAATACAAAATTACGATTTTGGAAAAAATAAAAACTTTTTCCCGATTGTTTATGAATTATAATTTTGAAAACATGATTGTTGTCGTTTGAGATTTTTCTTTGTCGTTCATGAATAATATAGAGAACGTTCTCTCTTTCCAAACCGGAAGGACTTGCATCTTTTTATATGAGCTTACAACTTCTGGACTCAAAAGCCATTACCATAAGCTGAACTATAAAGAATGGATCATTTCGAAATCCTCGAACATATTTTAGGGTTCAACATGATAATCTCGAATCAACTTTGTCCACAAACAAGCAAGCTAATGATGTGAAATCTTTTCCTTTTCCTGTTGTTAATGAATCAAATGAAAAATTTTCTTTTTAAACTGAAAGAAATTGCACTACACTTTAGTGATCCACAATGAAATCTAGTATAATATAATCAAAGACAGGTTTAGCGTAAAAAGACACTAAAAATGCCTTTATTACCTTACATGGCAAACTGTCTGATGTAACCATAAATCTTGGTTTTGGACTTCTGGCCCAACCCAGGTAATGTGATGGGTTTTCTACAAAGCTACTACATCGATTGTTTTCTTTCAATTTGCTCTTCTTAATGTTAGCATATAGGACTTAATGGTCTGAACTTTGAACGCTTTTATTTGTGTCTTGTTGTGCTCACAAAGATGATACAAATTAGGTGAAAATTTCACAATCCAATCATTCAAATTTTAACAAAAAAGACAGAAGTCTAATCATGTTTGTTGATAACAAAACTACCTACTCTCTCATCCATTCAATGAACCTCTTGAAATTTTGGTAAGAGCTACCACCTTCTTCAACACTATTTACAACCAGTTCTTTCAAATCCAATGCTCTTTTTCTAAACTCCCCATTGCCCAATACTTGCTCCACCTTATTCTTGATTTCCAGGTGAACGATTATACCATTTTCATTTCTATCAAGTTCTAATCCAATCTTCCAAATATCACAAATGTACCTCTGGTTAAAGAACTGGTCAGCAAAATAAGGCCAACACAAGAAAGGTACTCCATTGCTTACACCTTCCATGGTGGAGTTCCAGCCACAATGACTGACAAAACAAGAAACAGATTTATGAGCAAGAACTTTCTTTTGAGGTGCCCAACTAACTATCTTACCAAGATTGCCCACTCTTTCTCGAAACTCTTCAAGAAAAGCATTGTTTGTGCTCTTTATATCTGGCCTTACAACCCAAAGAAATGGTTTCTTGGAAAGTTCCAACCCTAAAGCCAATTCTTGGAATTGTTTTGGATCAAAAACTGCAAAACTACCAAACGCAACATATATGACAGATTGTTGTTTCTGTTGATCAAGCCATCGAAGGCAAGTTGAGTCTTCTGCCCAGAAGTTTCCGGTTGAATTGAGTCTTTGTCTGTTGATTTCTGAAACTGGACCTATAGGAATTATTTGTGGAGCCAAGTTGAAAGCTGCAGGCTCAAGGTCATAAATGGAGTTGCAGAGAAGCCAATCTGTTAACTTTATAGATTTGTTGTTATTAAGCATTAGCTTAAAAATATTCTTCTGTGATTCCATGTTGCCAAGGCAAGCCCACACAAAATTGGCAGTGTTCATCGCTGGCATTGTTGGTGAAATCCTGACTATCTCCTTTTTTGTTGGGGTTCCTGAAAATCTCAATTACTTGGTGATCAACTAAAAACAAAATGAACAATAAGAAGAGAAAGAACTAACTCACCATAATCATCTATTATTCCATCTTGAATCAACTTTGGGATGCTAAATCCCAAAACCAGCTGAGCAGCAGCAGCAGGACAGAAAGCGGCTCGCCGAATTCCTTTCCTTTCTGCAATTTCCAAGGCCCATCCAATACTCTGATCAGCAATAATGCAACTAATCTTATCATTAAGTTGTTCAATAAGCTCTTCTACTTTGCTTGGCATAACTCTCAAGACTGCATCAGAAGACAACTTCACTGCATCATCTGAAATTGAAACTAAATTTATTTGATCACTGCTTGTACTTGATGTGGATGCATTTTTTATCAGTTGATGATTAGATTCTGCATTTACAAATGTGATTTTGAAGCCATGTTTAGCTAAGCATTGAGAGAGCTCCATTAATGGAATTACATGGCCTTGTGCTGGATAAGGTATTACCAGAATATGTGGATTGCCCATTTTTAATCTCCTACTTCTTGAACTTCTTGTTAATTTTACTTGTATAAGGAGGAAGAAATCAATAATTGAGATATTGTCTTCTAGTTTTTTGATGTTCAGTGGAATCTTGAAATTGGAATCTCATTTTTTTTTTTTTTTTTTTTTGTATTATCTGCTTTTAGAAGAGACCAAAACTTTTCATTTAAAAAAAAAAGGAATCGTGGGTTGTATTTTATCCAATCCCAACCTAACTACACCAGTACTGTATTTTATTGCCATTTCTATAGCAAAAATTTTGACTTATTATTTTTATGTTATGAAACTAATTTAAAAAATTTAAAAATATCAAAGAATTTAATTTTGATAAATGAGATTTACGTCAGAACCTTTCTTATAGCATCTTCAATCTTTTATTTTGATCCATTAAATATTTCAATTAATAAAATTGCACGTATTAAATATTTTTGTTTGCAAATTATTTTAATGAAACACTACAATATATAGTATTAGATGAATTAAACACTTATTGTATAATTGACAATGTGAAAATTATACTGACAATATATCAAATTAATTATTTTACATATAAAAGCTAAAAATCCTAAAAATTATTATTGCTGGTATGAAAAAATGTAATAAACTTTAAGGAGTAAAATAAGTTTCTTACAAAATTTGAGGCACCACAGATATTTTTTTTTTTTTAGAAAAAACAGATGAATGAATTTATATATTTGGTCATGATAAATTATATACTGCACATGCAAAGGTAATATTTACTTCTCAATTTTAAGTTTTTTCAGTAATAAATTATATCATGAACAAGGAAAACAAATCTAATATTATAAATTGGAATCGAATTAAGCTACATCAAATTCCTAGTATGAGAGTTTAGTTTGACAAAATAATTAAATAAAACTCAATAATGCCTGAATAAAACTTCATAATCAGCAATGAATAATGAAAAGAAAGACAAGATTAAGAGTTTAGAAATAAAACTAGACAATAGCTATGTGGATTGCTTCCTTGAATCTTGGCACAAATCTTGGACACTTGAAATCTTTGAGAGAGAGAAAACTGTGTAGAAAAATACTAAAATTCGAGATATCCCAACAATGAATAGCTCCCCTCTTTATATAGACTTCTTAGAGGAAAATCTGACTCCGTTTAGAAAATAGAATCTTTATTAAGTACGAAATCTTCTTTGGAGATCATAATTGATTAGGCCTTGGATTTCTTCTTAATTAGGACTCTTCTTTCTTCCTAAATAGGTTTTGATCTTGTTTTGCACGTTTAGGAACATATCTGAGGTGGGCCCATGTGAGAAAAAGATCTGCTCGCGTTTTTAGTTCAAATCAGCTCTGCCTTCGTGGCACGGGCGTGCCATCTAGCACGGCTTGGGCATGCTAGAGTCTGGATCTATGAATGACTTAGCACAGGCCGTGCTCTGCAACACGCTCAGAGAAGTCTTTGTGGCACGGGCGTGCGCCATAGCACGGCTTGGGCGTGCTAGGCTCTGTCCTTCCAAGATAACTTTCATCATGGGCGTGCTAGGAAAACACGCCCTGAGGTTCCTTTGGGCACGGGCGTGCTGTCTGGCATGCCGAGGGCGTGCTAGCCCCTGACTATTTTTCTTTGTAATGCTCTTTTATGTGCCAAAACCCTACAATTTTCTTTCAGATCAAGTGGATTGTGATTCAAGAAAGTTTTGAACAAAGATTATAGTTAAAACGAAGTAAAAATAATTTAAAGTGATAAAATTTACTAAAATTCTAACTGAAAACTATATTAAAAATACTATAAAATTGACACCTATCAAGAGTAATGAATCCTCTCTTAATTACACAACTATCTCCATACGGTTCATACTATATCTAAAAAATCATTGCTTATTATTCATGAATGAATAATGTGAATGAAGAATCAAACATAGTCATCTTCATACAAAATAGCTTAGTAATTTCAAGTCAAATGATCACTTACATAACCATCACTTGAGTATTTCATAGACACAGATAACTCTCCATATAAAATTCTCATGCAGGTCAATTCAGTGGACTTGTTTAAATAACAAGCACCTACATATTATTTCTAGATATCACATATATCTTAGCTTATGAGAACAATAGTTTCCCTAAGAAAAGAACATATATGTACCAGTCTCAATAGCTCTAATCGTCATCCAATAATTAGGAGAACATTGACCAGGAATATTTAGAGATATTACTTTAATGCAAATATAAAACTCATAATTATAACCACAATATAATTTATTTTACAAAGCAGTATTGTCTCATGGACTTTATCTTTTACTAAAATTCAACTAATAGAATATAAAAGATAAATAAATGTCTTTTATTAATAATAAAATATTTATTACATGAAAAATTATATCCAAAATATAATCAATTGAACTGGCTATAGGGCATATAACTAACAATCTCCCACTTGCACTAAAGCCAATTACCCATGTGTTTTATCCTATGCATCAATGTATCCATGAACTCTTAGTTCATTAGTTTCTCCACAACCGAAAAGTATCCTTACTTATATTTAAATACTTAAGGATAGTTTTAACAACAGTCCAATAACTTTCATCCAGGTAGATTGATATATATGTAAGTATCCTCTTTTGGATTCCTGAATGCTAATAATTTATCAATATATGTGGATTCAGATAATCTTAGCAGCCTATTGAATCTATCTTTATAGATTTTAATACAAAGTATATAAGCCGTTTCTCAAATGGAGAAGTTCTTGGATGACCAAAATTTTAAAGTAATAGAATGTAATTTCCTATTATTAATATGTTATCAACATATAAAATAAGAAATATCATTCTGCTTTCAGTGACCTTCTTATACACACAAAGATCATCCGTATTTTTAATGTGATCAAACTAATTGATTATTTCATTAAAACAGATGTTCTCATTCTGCAAAGACTTGCTAAAGTCTACCAATGGACTTTTGCCATCTGCATACTATATTAGGAAATTTTTTTGATTCAAAAATCATTAGATTTGCTATTTAAGAATGCAGTTTTGACATCAATATGACAAATTTCATAATCATGTTTTGCTTAAATTGCATGTAAAATGTCAAACATTTCTCCTTTATATTTGTTTGGTTTGAGTCTCCACAAGAAGGTTCAACCTTTGTAGGAGCACGGCTCATCCTAATAGATTTACATGGTGGTTCTTTAACTAATGTATTATGAGTGTTAATCTAATGTAACAATATATTGTTCTAGTTTCATCTTTAGTGTGTATTTGAGATTCTTGAACTTTTCAAGTTCTACCTAGCTCTCACCGCTTCCTTTAAGGATAAACACATTTTCTAAAAAGGTAGCATATTTTGAGATAAATATTTTTCTCTCAATAGGATGGTTGAAATAATATTCAATATTTTCTTTTGGATATCCCATAAACTTACATTTATCTGATTTAGCTCATAGCTTATCAGATCTCAAATGCATTTAATTACATTATTTTATGTTGTTATTACGATTTACTAAAACCGATTTAGTATTATTAGTGTTTATTACTATGGAAATTATAGTCTATTAATCTAATATAAGATATTGCACTTTCAAACTGTAACATCCCTTCCCGGTCCACCCGTAAACCCGAATGAACCGAGTCGAAACGTTACAAACTGGTTGACAAACTGACCTGACATGCTGAAATCATAATGGATATTGAATATAATATCATGCTGATGTTATTTACATTAATAATGTACTGAATATTTACAAGACATGATGTTTGTTTACAAAATGAAATGGGCCCAACTGTGTGCCCTGTACATGCCATAAAAAGGATAGACCAAAGATATACAAGAAAATGATTAGCTACCCTGAAGACTGAGTCTTCTACAGATGAACTGCAGCAGTTGTAAGCTGACTCTCTACTGACCAGTCTCAAAACCTGCGAGTTAAACAGGTAACTTGCTGAGCAAAAGAGCTCAGTGGATATCTCATCATAAAAAGAACAATGAAACACATACATGTATAGAAATAAGCATGTAAACACATATGGCACATATAAGCATACATATCATGATACTATTCTTTTACCTTGATGGTCTTTCTTTTTGTTTAATATACTGTATGATTCATGCAATGTGAAGTCAAGATATCTGTATAGCTCCATAAGGTTATAGCGAAACCGAAGTGATAAGAAAAACTGTATGAAACTGTATGAATACTGTATGCTTGGCTGTTATGGCCTGTATAATCATATCCACTCAACGGCCTGTAGCCGGAGTACCAAACTGTATGGGGCGCAGATCTGCTATCCTATGTCGCGACATGGTCTTATCTACATGGTTTCTACCGAACCTCAATGGAGCATAATGTTGGTATGACAATAGTATAACATAACATCACATTAATAGTTCATAACTCATGTTCATAACTTCATAAATCATAATGTTCACTTAATTTCACATCATTGTATGCTTTCATGTTGTTTGATCCATGTTCTAATGTTATATTTTTGTTTTAGAATGGTTGGAGGCATACAAGGTGAGCAAAGGATTCCAATTGCATTGAAAAAGAAGTCCAAAAATGCATGAAAACCAAAGTCGCGAGCGCGCCTTGCAAAGTCGCGAGCGCGAGCTGCAGAAATGCAAGTCACGAGCGCGCACTTGCAAGTCGCGAGCGCGTAAAGGGCAAAATGAGAGTCAGTGAGTTATCGAGCACAAGTCGCGAGCGCGCACTTGAAAGTCGCGAGCGCGTAATGTGCAAAATGAGAGGCAGAGAGCTTCAGGCCAAAGTCGCGAGCGCGCAAGTGCAAGTCGCGAGCGCGCGACGTGTTTCCAGTCTACGCGGTCGCGCGACGTGCTTCCAGCCTGCGCGAGCTGCACTCTTTTGGTCATATCTCTCAATATACAACTCCGATTTGGGTGATTAAAAAACCCATGTAAAGCTAACACATAGAGGAACAAATAACTCTTCTATGACTCCTCCTAATTCCATCATTTACTAGGGTAAAAATCAAGATGAAGTCACTGGTTCTTTTTCCAGAAAACCTGTTTCAACATTCCCCTGTTTTCTCACCATTTCCAGTCCTCTCACTCAACACTAAGCAATATATGGTCTCATTATCAACACACCACACAAGTTCTCATGCAAGAAAAATGGTAAATGAAAAGAGATATCAAACCTTTACTCCAAAAAGCTTGAGCTCTTCTTTAGTTTCCTTTTTCTACTACCTTTGAACTTCCTTCACCTATAATAAAAATTCTTATCACTTATCTACGATATAACTCAATTAGAGGTTGAATAGCATAAAGCTTCAAGAAATTCTACTTACTTGGAGAACTAGAGGTTGCCTTAATGCTTAACTACCATGAAAATGGATGGAGAAGGGAAAGAGATGAAGAGAAAGATGAAGGAGATAAAGAGGAAGATGAAGATGAAGAAAACGTTGAAGATGAAGGTGAAGAAAATGAAGAACGCAAGGTCAAATGGAAGGCTCGTATACTTCCCAACCATCTCTTTAATTGTATGGTGCAATTACCAAATAAGACCTACATTTTCTAGGGCAAGTAAATCCACTTATAAATCCATTCTACCCCAACCGGGTTTGGTTTGGCCTGACTTAACTCGACTCTATGAACTGACTCGACTCGGTAGGATGTCACACAAACAATCGAAATGAATTATAATTTATAAAAATTATATTCAAAACAACAAACAAAAAGAAATAAGATTATGACAAGCTTCGTAAAATTAAAATGGACAATTTAACTCAATGAATTAGTATATCAAATATAAACCGATTCAATTTATCTCTCTCTTTGTTCTAATCTTTTTTAAAAAATTATTACAATTTTCTTTTATTTTTAAAAAATAGAAACAAGAGAAGAAAAAGGAAATATCGTGTGAGAGGTAAAAATCTAAAGAAATAAATAAAATAATGTATAATGAAATAATTTATTTTGATTTTTTTGGATAGAAAATCTATCTAACCGCACTTAATTATATATAAAAAAAAATAATGTTCTTTTTTATTAAATAGTACAATGAAAGACATGACTTAATAATAGAAGTATAGGACACAATTGTAAAATGAGAATTTTAATTAGGATAAACATTTGAGATTCAGTAGAGGCGATTATGGATATATGCTTCTTCTTTTTTTTACCATTGTCTTTGAAACATTATTGACATAGGTTTTTTCAAATTAACTTGTCAGGTCCTCTATTTTGGAAAATTAATTATTTCTTGTCAATCTTTTTTTTTTTTTTTTTTTTTTATCCCGGAAGTTTACTTTTTGTCTCAAAATCAGTATCCTACAGGAATAATATATATGGAATAAATGAATAAATAATTTTGAATATTGGTAATTTTTAAAAATAATAATTAATCTTTGACTTATAAATGGTTAAGCCAATTTTACACTAAAATATACAAGTCTTACCGACATGAAATCTTTTTAGGTGGACTACCACCTTAAGGACTCGGCAGTTGGCAGTTGGCAGTTGGCAGTTGGCAGTTGGCAATAATTGCCCAAAAAAAAAAAAACCGACACTAGTAAGTACTCGAGAATCCGCAGGAGGGATGGTTAGTGTTGGGAATTATTGAGAAAAGGATATCTCTAAAAATTGAGCAATTATTGTTCTAAATCCTGATTCATCATTACTTTAGTGTTAGGAAAATTGGGTCTTTTTAAATCTCAATAACTGGAAATTGTCTTCTTTTTGTATAAATTCCTTTGATTCTTAACAAAATAATTCAAATTGTTCCATTCCAACAGAATTGCTACTATCAAAAAAAAAAAAAAAAAAAAAAAAAAAAAAAAAAAAACAGAATTGCTCAATTTGTTTACGTCAAAGAGTCTTTGAGTCTTTAGTCTTTACTGCTAAGTTTTTGCATCCAAATGGTATATTGTATACGGTCGGCTTATCATTGACTTCTTTCGAAACGGATTATTGGATAACATTCTGATATTCGAACTCTATTCTTTGCTAATGTTAGGAGTTTCATGGCCGTCTAGAAATTCTTTTGTTTAAAGGATTAAAGGAATGCCAGCAATATAAGTTCCTGCTTTTCTTCACTGTTTATCCTAAAGCAACGTTTTTTCAATCATGTAGATGTTGTGGGTCCCTCCGACATGTGGAACTCACACACTTTCGAAAAAGAAAAAAAGGAAATTATTTGAAGAAAGAAAGAAAAGAAAAAGGAATAATTACAGTCAATTATTGATAAAATAGAGAGCCGTGAATGAATTATACACTGCTCATTCACTAACTTCTCCTACACAGAAAGGTAGTGAAGCCTCAAGCAAAACACACATCAGAAGAAAGAAAAAAAAAAATATATATATATAGAGAGTTAGTTTTAGGAAATGTTTCCTAAACCTAGGGGAGGGAAAAATAGTGAGAAAATTATTATAGAGTGTTTTTGGGAAACACTTTGAGTGCCATTATTTTTGTATTACTCTATTTGTGTACCTACTATTTTTAATAGTGGAAGAATTATTCGGAGTTTGTCCCGTGGACATAGCCCTAAACAGTTAAGGGTGAACCACGTAAATTTCTGTGTCCCATTTCTATTTTTCCGCTGCGTTAATTTTTTCTTAATTGGTTGAAAGGACCCAACGAGTGGTATCAGAGCTGATGCCCAACAACAACTGGTATCAGAGCTGAGTTAAGTGGTACCTGAGGCCCAACAACTGGTATCAGAGCTTAGGCAAGTGATATCTGATGCCCAACAATTGGTATCAGAGCCGAAAGTTTCAGCAGGTCCAACCGGTCAGATAGCGGTATCGGATCCTTGGATATATTTTGAAAATAAATATACCACGATAAAGAGAAAATTACGATGAGCCCATTGGTGCTGTCCGCTCCGAAAGACGTTATAGAATCGACTTAGTGATGAATAGTAAAATAGTAACTCAAAGTTGATGGTGAACAGTACTATTGGCGTTACTGTTGCTGAATCGGTTTTAAGTAAGCCCAGCACTATTCACGCATAGTACTATTCACGTGTACAGTTACTATTCATGCATACAGTTATTATTCGAGTATACTGTTACTATTCATGGTCACTATTCACATATACTACTGTTCACGTATACGGTTTATGTTGGTGATGATTTTCTGCGCAAGTTAAAATGGACAAGCAAAATGATCAGTCTAAATGGCGGGAAATACCATATATGGAGAAATGAGAGATCTCCTTATGGTAATCAAAATGCATTTGCCTGTGTTTAGTTGAACTAAACCGGAAGAGAAGATTGATGAGGAATGGGCTTTTGAGCAAGCGTCCAAATCTCGGTTGTAGATTTGATGATGAAGGTTTCTGTAGCACCTTCAGAAATGGTCAGTGGAAGCTCACAAAAGGTTCATTTGTGGTAGCTAAAGACCGAAAGCTGTACGTGATGTATGCGAAACTCTCCCAAGACACTTTGAGTGTAGCGGAGAATGACAATACAGTTGAATTGTGGCATAAACGACTACGCCACATGAGTAAGAAAACTCTGGCAGGAAAGAACGTACTACCTTGATTGGATGAAGTTCACATAGACAAGTGTCCTGATTGTATGGCGGGAAAGCTAAATAGAGTATTAAATGAAGAATGTATTAAATCTGAATCATTCAGATTTGTGTGGACCATTGACAATGTCATATGGTAGAAATCGATATTTTGTGATATTTATCGATGACCATTCTAGAAAAACCTGGGTATACACATTGAAGTCTTCTAAACCTGGTTGAGAGACAGACATGCAAGAAGCTGAAGTGTATCAGGACAGATAATGGTGGAGAATACACTGGGCCATTTGATGATTTCTGCAAAGAGCATGGCATTCGAAATCAAACAACACCTCCCAAGACGTCGCAACTGAACAGTTTGGCTGAGAGGATGAACAAAACTTTGATGGAGAGAGTCATATGTTTACTCTCACATGCAAAGTTGTCTAAAAGATTTGGAGTGAAGCGTTACTCACAGCAGTTCGCCGTTCACTCTGTTTGCCTCTACAGTATGATACTCCAGAGAGAGTATGGTTAGGAAATGATGTTTCCTATGATCCTTTGCGAGTGTTTGGTTGCAAAGCCTTCGTGCATATCCCGAAGGATGAACAGTCTAAGCTTGATGTCAAGACTAGACGGTGTGTATTCATTGGCTATGGCCAAGACCAATGTGGCTATAGGTTTTATGACCTAATTCAGAAGACGATTAGAAGAAATCGTGATGCTGTATTTGTTGAAGATCAGACTATTGAAGATATTGAAGCAGAGTGCCAATAGATCTGATGAAGACTCAACAGACATAGAGAGAGTCCCTCCAATAGAACGCAGACAAATTGGAGATGAAGAAAATGTTCCACAAGAACAAGTGCCAGAGTTTGAAAATCCAGAAGTTCCTAATCAGAATGAACCAGATGAAGATTATGGTGTTCATGTTCAACCACCAGCACCGGAAGGTTCTCAAACATTAAGAAGATCTAATAGAGTCTAACAACCATCTACTAGATATCCAGTCAATGAGTATGTACTGACGACTGACGGGGGAGAACCTGAAAGCTTTGAAGAAGGTATGGAAAATGAACACAAGAGGAGCTGGACTGAAGCCATGCAAGATGAATGAAGTCTTTGCATGAGGATGAAACATTTGAGCTGGTGAAGTTGCCCAAATGCAAGAAAGTTTTGAAGAACAAGTGGGTGTTCAGGATCAAGCAGAAAGAACACAGCTCCCAACCACGATTCAAAGCTAGACTGATTGTGAAAGGCTTCAATCAAAGAAAAGGTATTGATTTTGATCTTTTCACCAGTTGTGAAAATGACATCCATTCGAACAGTGCTCGAAATGGCCGCCAGTTTTGAACTGGAAATCGAGCAAATAGATGGAAAGACTACCTTCCTACATGGATATTTGGAAGAAGAAATATACATGGAGCAACCAGAGGGTTTCGTAGAAAAAGAGGATTGTGTTTGCAAACTGAAGAAGAGCCTGTATAGCTTGAAGTAGGCACGGAGACAGTGTTACAAGAAGTTTGAGTCTGTTATGGGGGAGCATGGCTACAGAAAGACAGTGGTACAACCGTTTACTCGAATAATAACTGTATGCATGAATAGTAACTGTACAGTGAATAGTACTATGCGTGAATAGTGCTGGACTTACTTGAAACGGACTCAGCAACAGTAACGCCAATAGTACTATTCACCATCAACTTTGAGTTACTATTTTACTATTCATCACTAAGTCGATTTTGCAACGTCTTTCCAAGCGGACAACACCAATGGACTGGTCGTAATTTTCTCTTCGTCGTGATATATCTATTTTCAAAATATATCCACGGATTCGGTATCGCTATCTAACCGGTTGGACCTGCCGAAACCTTTGGCTCTAATACCAGTTGTTGGTGGGCATCAGCTCTGATACCAGTTGTTAGGCATCAACTCTGATACCAGTTGTTGGGCATCAGGTACCACTTGCCTCAGCTCTGATACCAATCGTTGGGCCCTTTCAACCTATTAAGAGAAAATTAATACAGCGAAAAAATAAAAATGGGACACAAAGAAATTTACGTGGTTCACCCTCAACTGTTTAGGGCTACGTCCACGGGACAAACTCCGAATAATTCTTCTACTATTAAAAATAGTAGGTACACAAATAGAGTAATACAAAAAATAGTGGCACTCAAAGTGTTTTCCAAAAGTACTTCATAATAATTTCATCACTATTTTTTCCTCCTTAGTTTTAGGAAACTCTTCCTAAAACTAGATAACTTTCTCTACATTGTTTTTTCTTCTTTCTGCTGTGTGTTGATGAGGGATTCGCTATCTCTATTTATCGGAGAAGTTAGCGAATGAACTGTGCATTCACCGCCTAAAAACATGTTGCGTTTGTTGAGTTTCTTTGCCAACATTTAAATTGCTTTGCCAACATTTGAATTACTTTGCCAACTTTTGTTGACTTTTACCTTTTTTTTCTTCAAACAACATGTTTTCCTTCTTTTTTCTTTTTCAAACTGTGTGGGTCCCACATATCAAAGGGACCCACAACAATTCATTCATATTTCATGATTCTATCATATCCCGTATATTTCATGATTCTATCATATCCTGTAAAAACATGTATCTTCTATTCTCTCTCTGATTATATATAATGTTTTTCATTTCATTTTCCTCTTTAACAGGTAGGCTCTGTACCAAGTGGCCTAGCAACTTTTTTCAATTTGAAGCATCTGGAATTCATTTTAGATGCCGAGACTGCATTTTATGACATTCGGAAGAATATTCCTCTTCCACTAGCCTGCCCTCTCCTTCAGATATTTAACTTGACGGTGGGTCACCTCACCTACTTTTCTTTATGGATTATTGATATAGCGAGGAACAATGTGGTTGACAAGCCAACTTAATAGTAAACACCTACCAGTTTTCCATGCATAAATTGATATTTTTGTACTTGTTACAGATACTACAGCAGCATTTCCATTTTAATAATGAAGAAAGAACAACGGAAGAGATCCCCGAATGCCGTCTTACTGAATTGAAAGAAGTTGAATTTGGTGGATTTCAAGGCACTGACACTCAACTAGAGCTGGCATTATATTTGCTGAAAAATGCTGTTGCACTTGAGCGGATGGTTATTAGCCCCGCTCAAAGGGAGCTGAGAACTTTTTTGACAATAGCAAGTATCTCTGGGAGCCTTGGAACGAAAGACGTGAAGGGATCTTTGAACGACTGCAGGGAAAGGCAGCATCCAGAAGTGCATAATTGAGTATTTGTAAGGTCAATCAGTAACTTTGTTTTAGGGTTGCGGGCCTGTTTTAGTGATAATAAGCACTCTTTTAACACATTTGAGTTGTGATGCATCATATGACTCCACTGTAAAGCATCTTTTCAAGTCTTGATTGAGGAATTTTCACTTTAAAATATACGAGTCTTATCGAGTCAATGAGTTTGTAAAATTATTAACACGCTCGCTAAAATGTTGAAAGTAAGACCAACCAGACTACCATTTGAGTGACGCCACTCATTTAATTTATTTATCGTTCAATTTTGATATGTAATTAAATTATCATTACTTTACTCTTTATTTAATTATCATGTCATTATTAATTTTATTCATGGATTTTATCAGGATTGTTGTTGTTATTGTCATGGCTTGTCGTTTCCTTCAAAATTTTCACATTCTAAGGATAATCCATCTCAAAACCTTAATAACCCACTCTTAGTTATTTTTTTGAAAATCTTAAATTTGGCTCAAAAGGACAAAAAAAAAAAAAAGATATCGTTTTTTAGATTTCAAAACAAATATGATAGACAAAGAGATTTTATTATTCAAATTGAAATAACAGAAAAAAGAAAAAGAAAAAGAAAAGGCCAAATCATCAAATAATAATTTACTAAGCGAAGCATAATTTTTTAAAAGAACTGAAGACAAATAAGAAATAACCTTGTTAAGCATAGACAGGGGAAGAACTATTGTTACCTGCATGAAACGAAGGGTGGGGCTTCCTTTAGGCACACATTATATCGAGATAATGACTTTCCCATGCACGAGAAGATTTTAGAGAAGAAGATAGCAAATGACCAGATAAGGAAAGTGAGGCAAAACGACAACCAGTTGTGAGGTAGGGTAGGTAGTCCACCACCACCTAGGAAATCGGGTAACTAATTAATGGCTCACTCTCCAGAAAGTTTGTGCTTGCTGAAGCTCTGTCAAAGTTTTTGTCGAGAAGAGCTTCGTGTGATGCACGACCATAGTTTGAAGGTACAATAGGTAAGATAGCTTGTATGATACAAATTGCAAATGACCAGATAAAGAAAGTGAGACTAAAGAACTAGCTAGTTGTACAAAATGATTTATTTACAATTTGATAGTGAATTTTCAGTGTTTCTCCTCTCTCACGTGCATGCCATCTTCTTTGCACCAAAAAAATTAGATATCAATCCTACTTTTAACTCATTCAACATTTTAATTTATAATCATATCTATTTAACCATTTAACTTATAAGATTTTTCTATTAAATATTTGCGATTTATAAAGTTAGATATCAATTTAAACACTTATTAAATAATTAAAAAATATGAAATTTTTATTTTAAAAATTATAGTAACAATACATCAAATTAATATTTTGCATATAAAAATCAAAAATAAGAAAAAGCTATTGTTGTTAGTGTGGAAATATATATAATGTTATCAAAATTTATAACTTTAATCTCAATAATGTTTAGAGTAACACAAAATATTTTTTATATCAATTATTTGAATGAATTTATGCATTTAGCTGGTGGTTATAAATAGGAACTACCTTAAGGAAGAGAAGATAAGAAATGCATAGTTTTCCTCTTCCACGACCACACATACTAAAGAGAGAGGAATAAAAAAAAAAAATTGGTGCCTGTCTCTCTCTCTCAAAAACAGAAGGAGAAATGGGCAATCCCCATGTTCTTGTAATTCCATATCCAGCTCAAGGGCATGTTAATCCTTTGATGCATTTTAGTCAAAGAATAGCAAATCTTGGAATAAAAATCACTTTTGTCAACACAGACTTTGTTCACAAGAGAGTACTTAGTGCAATTGTTGATAATGATTCCGTAGGTTCATCGCCATTTGTTAATTTGGTCTCAATTCCTGATGGGTTAGGCTCTGAGGATGATAGAAATGACTTTGGCAAATTATGCGACTCAATGTTGACCACCATGCTTAAAAAACTTGAAGAGCTCATACAGGACTTAAATGGTGATGATGGTCCAATTTCTTGTATTGTTGCTGATGGACATATGGGTTGGGTTAGAGAAGTTGCAAAGAAGATAGGGATTAGAGTAGCTATTGTTTGGCCTGCATCAGCTGCCTTGTTTTCCCTGGAAGCAATCATTCCTAAGCTTATTAGAGATGGAACTATTGATTCTTCTGATGGTAAGCTCTTTCCTCCTCCTCCACCTCCTTCTTCTTCTTTAGTATTTGCATAAAGCATATTTTGAAATTTTCCAATTTGTAATTCATTTTACAGGATTCTCAACCAAGAAACACATAATCCAGTTATCCCCTGGCATCCCTAATTTTGACACACAAAACATGCCATGGAATCTAGGTGGTGACTCAAACTCGCAGAAAGCCATTTTTGAATACATACAAAGAATGACTGAAGGTTCAAAAATGGCAGATTGGAAATTATGCAATTCAACATATGATCTTGAGCCTGAAGCATTTTCTTTAACCCCAAATCTCCTTCCAATTGGCCCATTAATAGCAAATTACAATACTGGAAGTTCAGGATCACAACTTTGGCAAGAAGACTCGTCTTGCCTAAAATGGCTTGACCAACAAAAACCCCAGTCAGTGATATACGTAGCATTCGGTAGTACTACAATTTTTAACCAGACCCAATTTCAAGAACTGGCACTTGGTCTTCAACTTACAGAGAAACCATTTCTTTGGGTTGTTCGCCCTGGAATTACTGAAGAATACCCAGATGAATTTCAAGGTAGAAATGGAAAAATTGTCAGTTGGGTTCCACAACAGAAGGTTTTAAGCCATCCTTCTATTGCTTGTTTTGTTAGCCATTGTGGTTGGAACTCTACTATAGAAGGTGTAAGCAATGGCGTGCCTTTCTTGTGTTGGCCTTATTTTGCTGACCAATTCCTTAATGAAAGCTACATCTGTGAGATATGGAAAGTTGGTTTGGGATTTGATAAAGATGAGAATGGAATTATAAGGAAAGGGGAGATTAAAGAAAAAATGGATCGATTGTTTAGCGATAAAAGTATAAGAGAAAGGTCCTTGAACTTGAAGCAAAGGGTTAGAAGTAGTGTTGGAGAAGGTGGTCAATCCTCTGCAAATTTTACTAACTTCATTAAGTGGCTGGAGTCATAGTGGAGAAAATGCCACCTTCTAGGCATTTTCTTGGGAGATTAAGGGTAATTGCTCCTGGCATTCTTGAATAGAGTTACATTGTCAGATTTAAGATGGGGAAGAGAATTTTCGAATGCACTTGTACCTGTTTTCTTTAACTGTTTATGAAAGTTATAGGCCGTTGTTAATAGTTGGCAGTCGCCAATAGTTGCTAGTATATAAAAGTTGGGTTTGATAAAGTTTTTGTGATAATTGTTGTTAAAATGTAATATCAACGTCAAGGGTCGAGTTATTTTCATATCATATATGAAATATTTTTATTTTTATTTTTCATGGTGCATATTTTATTTTCTATTTCAATTAATGTTGTAGAAATAAAAAAATATTCATTAAATTTTTTATAGTAATATTTGATATCTATTTATTATTTTTTGAATAATTATGGATAAACAAAAAATTAATTTTAAAATCAAAATTTCATTGTAATTAGTTTTATAAAGTGAATATGCTCTAAATATAATATAAACACAAATTAGTTAATAATTAATAGGAAAAATATCTAAAAATTTTATAAAATTAACCATCGATCGAGACTTCTAACACTAATAATTTGTAGTAAAAACATTAATTAACTAAACTAAATAGCTTTTAACAAATATAAGAGGTAATATTTAAAATATAGAAAGTAAATATGTGATTGGCTTCTTAAACTTATTTGAAGATGGAATTTAATCTCGAAAAACATTGTAGAATATGCATAAAATTAAAATGATATATATTATTGTATATGTTGGCCGAAGAACCATTTTTATGAAAAACTATAATAGTGTTTGGATTCTCCTTTTATACATCTATATATATACATATCTATATTATTGCGACAATTGGGCCTCGCTCAAGCTGCAAATAGGCCTGCCCACGAGGGCCCAATAAACACAAACAGCCATATGTACCTTATATGATATATCATGTAATTTGTTATTTTATTGGATTGAATTTAGATTTAAATATAAAATTAATACTATAAATAAAAATTAAATTATATTATTTTTTCAAATAATCAAATTAAAATCTTTAATGATATTTTTATCAATATAAAAATTTAGTAGCTACATTTTTTGCAATTTCGATACTCCTTACCCATTCTTATTCATTTATATATACATACTAATGTTCTCGAATGTGCATTGTTCATACTTGTTATTTTGACACGTTGTAAATAAATATAATTATATATATAATTTTTTTTATTAATTTTTCATTATAGGTTATAATATTATAAACAATTTATATTACTAAAAATTTAAGAGAATTTATAAAATAAAAAATAATATTTTATAAAATAAAAAAATAAAAAATTCAATCATTAAATAACTTGCTAAGTAAATAACGTAACGATAATAATAAAATATTATTATAATTTGATAATAAAATTTTCATGAAAATAAAATTACTTATCAATCAATTTTAAATTTTCTTATAACAATTTAAATTTAATTAATTTATTTTCATATAAATATAATATCATAAATTATCTATTGTACTGAAATATGAGAAATCGATATTAAATATTATAATAATTAATTTATTAATCATTGTTTTAGAGCATCGTTACAATTAAGATAACATACTACTACTAATGAAATATCATTATAATTGGATAACCAAATTTTATAAAAATAAAATAAATTATCAATCAATTTAAATTTTTTAAAATAATTTAAATTTAATTAACTTAATATTTTTCATGAATAGTATAATATCATAAACAGTTTATATTACTAAAATATGAAAAACCAATATTAGATATTATAATTATAATAATTACTAAAATATGAGATACCAATATTAGATATTATAATAATTAATATATTAATCATTTTTTTAGATCATAATTTATAGTTTTTTTTTTTTTTTACTATAGACTATAAGCATATAATAAACTTTATGGTTGCTTTTTTTAGAAAAAAAAATTCTTTCAATACATGCTTAGCTAATATAGCATGTTATGTCATATTTTTAATATATATATAATGAGTTTTATTCTACTTTATATCAAAAAATAAAAATATAATATTCTTACCATATTTAATATATACCTTATTTGGCATTATCATATTATATTATATTTTCATATAATAGTAATATCATATTATAATACATTACCCCATATTTGATATACATGTTATATACCTTATTTAATATTATATTATATGGTTTCGATTTCAAACCGCTGGTTCCAATTATAAGGAATGTGGAACCGAATAATATTATCATATTTCATATAAACTTTATACAATATATAATATAATTTTTTATTTTATCCAATAGAATCTAAATTTAAATAGAAAATTAATATAATCAATCAAAACTAAATTGTCTTTATTTTCTCCACCACCACATTTAATATGTATCTTATATTGTATGTAACATAATTTCTTATTATATCCAATAGAATAGAATTTAGATTTAAACAGGAAATTCATAACTAATAAAAATTAAATTATCTTTATTTTCTAACCAAACAAATTAAAATCCTTAGTGATGTTTTTGTCAATCCATAAATTTAGTAGATTGTTTTCGGCAATCCTAATATTTCTCTACCAATTCGCACTTTTATATATATTATAAATATATAAACATATTGACATATATAACTCAAGAGTTTTAAACTAATCGATATATTGACATATATAATTGGTAAAATAATAACTTATATTGATATATTGACATATATAATTCAAGAATTTTAAACTAATAACTTATATAAAATATTGACATATTGTTTGTACCGTATTTTAATTATTTTTATATTATGGATTTAACTTGTGATTTTTTGATTTTTTTTCTTTAATTAATTAATTGATCTTTAAAATATTAGAGGTCTATAATGAATTGATTAATAGCTAAATAAATATATTTGGAGTTAACGTGAGGTGGTTAACAGAAAGGATAAGTAATTGTACATGTAAGAGTGATAAACCAACAGTAGGTGCCTTATAAAATGTTCGAACAGAAAACAAGACTCCAACAACTAACTCCGACAATCAAAATCAAAATGAAAACTCAACTACAATTCTCAAGCAACTTCAATTCCAATTTGATTTATGTTCCTTGTAATTTCTTTTCCATGTATTGTTTTGTTGTTTTCTCTTTATAATTTGAATCATAGTCAACATAACGATTTCAATTTCAAGTTACAAAGCTTGCTACGATCTTTATTTTTCAAATACTTTCAATTTATTTGCAGCAATCGATGATTTTCAGAAGTCGATAAAGCATTTATCAACGTTTATCATGAAGTCAAATCCATTCAGAGAATAAGGCTCCAGAAACCAACTCTAAAAATCAAACCTCTATACAAAACTCAATTACAATTCTTAAGCAATTTCAATTTTAATCTCTTTTATGTTCATTGTAATTTCTTCTTCCTAGTACTAGAGATTTCTTTATAATTTCAATCATTGTCAAATTGATTTCAAGCAATCTCTTTGTTTTATAAACTTTTTGCAATCTTTATTTTTCAAGCACTATCAATTTAAGTCAAACCCATTCGATCCTCTAATTAGAAGTTCAGGTGGTGCAATTTTAGTTGGTAGACACATATGTATAATCCTACCTAATTTCCCAAGTGATAAAAGAATTTACAGTAATTTGCATTTCAAACTTATGAAATTGAAATCTGAACTAGTATTTACAAATTAATATTCATTGCAAGTCTCAGTCAGTCATGGATTACATCTAACCAAGTAATTCCAAATCCAACTACAGAATCCAGATTTCTGTTTCAAGCCAAAAAAGGAATCTGCAGTTCCCTATTGGAATCATGGCTGCTTGGCACCGCAATTTGAAGGGTGACACAGTTTGTTGAAGACCTCTTTCTCTTTGGCATACCAATGGGGTATTAGCCTTGAAGCATGAGGATACATATCCTTATATGACTTTTTGATTGTCCCTTCAGCTACTTCAGTAACCATTGCAATATCTGAAATCCTCATTACTTCAGTCAAATCCAATCGTAAGGGAGACCACAAACAAAAAATTATGACATTCCCTTCTTGATTAAAATACCAAAAAATCAGACACCCATCATTATACTACATGGTACATAACTTATAACAAATCAATTTTGGGTCAATGAGGCAGAGAATAACTTTTGAATAAATAAATTCCCAATTTAAAGAAAGTTAAAAGATTGATATAAAATTTAATGATTCAAGAAAAGATTTCTTCATAGAAATATTAGTGAAAACTTTGAGTAAAAACGAAAATTTGAAGAATTTTAAAACAATTTGGCAAAGAAAAGAACTTTTGAATGTACAAAAGAAAACCCATTTCAAAGAAAATAAAAAAATTATTGACAGTTTATGTATAAATTATCGACAATTTATGTATTATAAAAGTAAAACGTATCAAAGAGATCCAGACCTCGAAGAGGTATTTTCTTGTCTGAAAGCTGATTGATAATGTAAATAATGGCAGCCAAGATGGACTTGGGAGTTCTTCTTATGTCAATCTCTTGAGATTTTTCAAGAGCTTCTTGCACAGCTTTCATGGCTGTACTGTTCATAGAAAGATTGGAACAAAACCTTCTTACAAGCTCACTTGTATTCAAAATTCCACTTTCAACATCCACTAGTTTCCTTATAGTCTCTACTGCTCTTACAATTTCTTTTTTTGAAACCCCATCTATAGCACTACATATCTCCTTTAATGTCCTTGGAGATTTTGTCTCTCTACAAGCAATAAACAAACAAGCACCCATTATTGCACTCAATTTCTTTCCTTTGCAAGATTTCCCCAAAACATCCTTGTATATCTCGCAAGCCCTATCCTTGATTGTTTTAACAATACTTAGCCTATCTGCCATCGTAGCTATTACTTCAAACCCTTCTGCTATGTCCTTATCAGGGTTTGTCAAGGCTTGCATTCTCCTGGTTGTAGCCATAATGTCAGCGGCGCTGCCGTTTCCACCGTCGTGCTTGGAGATAATTATAGTTGAGTAGTTGCCACTGCTAAAGAGAGGATTACAGGCGGCACCGACACGGTTAGGATCTTTGTTGTTTTCCTTGTCGTCAGCAAAAGATCGCCATTCAGAACCTTCATCGATAAAGTGGTGTTCAAGAACTAGTGCACAGACAGTGCAGATTGTATCTCCCGAAGAATGGTCAAGCACAACTTCAGTGTTTCTCTTGCAATCCATGCAATAGCTAATGTCGTTCCTACTTTCCATCTTTCTTGATTATATTGAGTTCTCTCGTTTTCTTGTTTCTTGAATTTTCCTGTTCTTGAGGCTTCTCTTCTCTTGTTTGCAATAACAAATTAATGATAAGCAAGCAAAGGCGGAGCGGTCTTATATCCGTAGGTAGAGCTGCTTGGCAATCAAGCAATCAAGAAATCCTTTCTTGATAAGGATTAGGGTTTAAGGGCACGTGCTATGTAATATAAATATTATACTTAATGCTTAATGTATATAGGACCACACGAGTAACCATCATAGAATTTTATAATAAATACAAAAAGGAAAAAATAATAATTAAAATGTAACTTACGGAAAAGAAGTATTTGATATTGCAAGAAGATTCTGGGGACCCATTACTCATGAGGCAAAAAGGTACTAAATCCATGTGAAGATGATGATGGAAATTACAAAACAAAATAAATAAATAAATAAAGTAATATAATTTTTATTTATTTATTTTTCATTAAAGAATGTCAGGATGTTTGAGAACACGAATACAACCCACCAGATACTGTCCGCTAGGGCTTGCTGGGTGGCCAACCAATAACAAGTCCTGTGGTTCATATGAAGCTAACCCCACAAAAGGTGTTATTTTTATATCAATAAAAATTGACAAGATTTTGTTTCTTGTTCTTTATTGATTCAGCTACTACTTGGAAAAGATTTTTTTTCAGCTTTCATCATCATCGTCTGTCTCACATCACTTTCCCAATCATGACTGGAAGAAAGGGAGGATCAGATACTCTGATATTGACAGGGTAGATACAAGTTAGTTATTAAAGACAGTATCAGTATCTCAAATAACTGACGTGTCATTGCTGCTTCCCTTTCAGTCAATTTTTAACAGAAAAAGAGGGTGAGTAATAAGAATAATCCTTCCAACCCCAAAACAACTTACTTTATCAAAAAAACAAGCCTTTTCTTGTCTTTTACTCCATCATATGGCATTATAGCAATCTTTGGGGACACTGGGTCAATAGAATCAATGTCTCTGATACCTTGTACTTTTCACAGAAAACAAAATGTTTATAAAGTTGTCATAGAAGTTTCTGTATCCTTTTCAGGGAAGATCTTTTTGCTGCCCCCAATAAAAATGCAAAGTCAAGGTAACACCAACACATACATGTGACAAGAAGGATACATTATTTATCTTTTATCAGAAATGTCAAAGTCATGGAAGCTTTTTAGCCCCACTAGCATCAAAATCCAATTAAATTAGCGCAAACACTCTCAGTGGAAGCTCCTGTAAGAAAATCTTTTAACATTAATAATTTCAATAAATGTAAAAAGCTTCACCATTGTTTTTGTTTGCATGATTCAATAGCTTTATCTTCAAGATATCAACTTCTCCTGTTCTTCCAGCTGATAACAGGAAAGAAACCTGAAAAAGATGTTAAGGAAAAAAAGAAAAAAAAAGGGGGAAAGGGAGAGAAAATACTAACAAGATATTGCTAAACAATTGCAATCACAGATTATATAGAAGTTAAATTTAACTAATTTATGTAACAAGCACTAGAGAACATCCACACTACTGATCCTCCTTGCTCTATAAAAGTTAATTTGAATACTCCCTATTCTCCTTGGAATTTCATTAACATATACAAGAAACAATATATACTTCCTCAAAAATGACAATAATTGGCCACTTCAATTCAAAATGAACAAGCAGCCCTGTTACTTGGAGTTGATCTGTCCGTCATTCGATTTTGCGTTTGTCCTTTCTTCCATGCCAGTGTTTCAAGTTAAATAAAGTCATTACGGTAGGGGCACAGCTACAGCATGGAATGCAGAATGCAAAAGAAAAGAGGATTCAGTTTGCGATTAATAGTTGAGTCATAGTGAAAGACATTGTACCCCCTCAGGAAGATTCCGAGGCATAGGGAATGCTACAACGTGTCTCTGGAGAATTGATCTTGGTGTACCAGGGGGTGGTGAAGTTCCAGAGGCATCAATCTGTCCCCTGACATGAAATTTTGCAAACCGGTTGATGACAGCAAACCTTTCCAACTCCTGAAACTCTGCTCTTATATCTGCAACTGATGCTGCTTTGTCCAATCTGCATTTTCAAATGGAATGCATTTAGAGGAAATCTTGCAATTTGAGTGAAATCTTCAGTTTATGTCATGGATTGCCAAAGGCAACAAAATAATCTTGTAACTGCCAAAACTTGCTCACACCTTTGGAAGTCGTTCTCTAGTTTTTTTGCTCTGTCAATGAATTCTTCCACAATAGCCAAAAATTGCTGGTCACCACTTCTTTCAGAAATTTTCAGCTTTTCAGAATTCCTGGACAAATATGAATTAACAGATAAATAAGTCCATGATGCACCAAACCATAAATATCAGGACCATATTCATTCCACAAGTCAGAACAGGCTCTTTTTTTTATTTTTTTGGCTGAACTTAGTTTCCTATAATTAGTGAAGAATAATACTCACACATTGTTGTTTACAGGTGCAAGAAAATCATTTCTTGTGCAGTAAGCAAGGCTACATGCATCTCCCAGCGATAATCTAGAAACAAAATATGATATGATACCATAGTTCGAAGCAGAGTCTGCAGATAAAATGGATGCTGGTGCAGGATGAAACAATTGCTGCAAAAGCTGTGTTGTTAAAACAAGCCTTCTCTTTGATCGATGCATCGGTTGCAGATCTTCAATCATTTCAACCTCATCTTCCACCTGCTAATTACAAAATAAGAAATTAAAAACAATTGACAATGGGAAAAAAAATTTTTAACTGCATAACCCATTTAACTGTCACACCTTCTCAATCAGCCTGTTTGTGGCTAGAGCCCAGTCTTGTTCTGCCACACTGCAAAAAACAATACCTCGTCATCAATAGAACAAATGTAAATGGAAGTTAGAGAACTGACATATCACAATATAAATTAAAAAAAAAAAACAGAAAAATAAAAAACAAGAAAGCATCTAAAATACAACCCACTATAATGGTATATTTACAACTAGAATGCTAAGTTTTGTCACAGAGAATGGAGTGACAGAAAAAGGAAGAGAGGAGGGAAGGGGAGAAAGGGTGCAGCGATCTCTTGTCAATCATGTAACCAAAGTTACCTATATTGATCTGAGAGGAAGGGGGGAGAAACACAGATTATTGTATGATGTAAGCACCTGATATTTTGAGGCCTTTTGGCATCTTGTGTCACCTCTTTATACCATGGTAGAAGTTCAAAGGTACTAATTTTGCGCTTATTTGATCTCATAATTGCCACTTGATTGGTTACTTCAGAAGGCAACATATAAGGGGATGATAACTGTTGACTTGCTACCAAGGCAACAGCTGAAGTTGGCCACACCTTGCCACTCTGACCAACATCAGCAACATCTAACTGTTCCAAAGGGCTGTGAATTTGAAGATTCTGAGAAGGTTTTCCAAGAGAGAATTGTGATGAAGCACTTTTGACAAGCCTTGCATCAAATGTTGGCATGATCTGTCCATTTCTTAGAGCCCCATAATGCTTAAACCAGGAGGGTGCCATATGCAGATTAATATGGCCATGATCTGTATGATTAGATAGCATACTGCTGTTGCTAGATTGAGTTTGAGAATCATAACCAAGTGCAACCATCTCCTGAGGTCTAGATTGAAGAGCTGGTTGTGGAACTTTTACAGTTGAGCCATCTCTTGCTTCTACCATGAAGCTAAGCAATTGGGGATCCCCAGATGGAAATGAATGGGTTTGTGATGATGGATTTGGTCTACCATCTGTAAGGTGTCTGAACCTTGAAATGTTATCATGTAACTGTTGTCCTCCCAAAGCAGCAGCCTGCTGAACATTCAAAGAACTGTCTGCACCATTATTTATTGCCTGCATTTGGTGCAAGAGAGAGGAGTCATTGTGGTCATTATTTAAACGGCCGAAGGATTCGAGATTTCTTTCTGAAGAAGATTGAGCAAGGTTTTTGCTATGCCTTACATGATCAAGGTCCTGCTGCTGAGTAAGAGTTGCCAGCGAACCAGATGAAAGAGCAGTTGCATCTGAAACAGGCTCTTGCCCTTGAGAAACACCACCTGAGCGAGAAGCATCAAGCATCTTAGATGGCATTCGCTGTTGCAAAATCTCTTTTCCAGGATGCTCTTCCCCATGATCAAAGTATTGTGAATTAGAAGAGGCACCAATTTCTGAAGATGCATATCCACCTTTTATGGAATTCTGATCATTTGACCCATGCGGAGTCCATAAAGTGCTTAAACTATTATTTGTTGGATTCATGGAGGAAGGCAAACTGGAAGAGAATTTGAGAGGTTCCATGCCAAATGATTGCCGCTGAGTTGGTACATTTCTCCATACATTATATGGCCTTGCTGAATTCTCAGCCGGTTGAGACATGCCTGACGTGACTGAAGGCTGAGATATAGGAGATGCCTCCAACACTGGAAATTGTTGACTTACAGGATTAGCAAGCATCTGTTGAGAGGCATCTTGAGTGGGGGCTTGATTAAAAGGTGAGAATCTACTAGTAGCACCAGGTAAGGTTGCATGCGATGACTGAGATGATACAGGTACATTGGATAAGTTATGCATTTGAAGCTGATTTCTTGTTTGTGGAGGATTTGGTGAAAACGACGCAACAGAGTTCCCCTGGATATTCACATATGGAGAGAAGCTTTTAGGCCCCAGACTACCGGTTTTAGCCAGCTCATGTGGACTAGTTGAAGACTGAAATGGAGATGGTGGAGTTGGCCATGGCTGATTTTTCTCTCCTAATTCAGGATTGACTTGCCTAGAATTCAGATTATTTATCATCTGTGATAAACCTGGAGGAATAAGAAAGTTATTCGAACTTGAAATCCTTTGGGATGGAGGAGCCAACCTTAAACCAAAACCTTGGGAGGCAGGAGACTGAGCATACAGTTGAGAGACAGATGCGTCACGTGAATCAGCTCCAGGCATTTCAGCACCACCATCAGTAGATTCAAATTGTTTTATGGTACTATCATCCTTTGATTGGTCAACCTTGTGAAGCAGCTCAAGCATATGTTCACTGCCATGTTAATGTTAGTCAGATTCTCTTGGATCTTGAAATGGAAGCAGCATTAGAAAAAAAAATGTGACATGATTAGGAAAGAAAATCTGCAGAAAACAATTAAGGCCTCTACAATTTTGAAACAATAAGTGAACTAAAACAAAAAAAAAATTGACAGAGTGAAGTGAGATTGTATTCACAACAAGACTAAACATAAATTCTTTGTTTCCAATCATCATTAAGAATCTGACACCAACTACCTTGTCTGAGCAGAAACATTTGAGCCATCAAGGAGAACTGATCCATGAAAGGTAGTGGATGAATTAGAGCCCTGACCACCCCTAGAAGGTATCTCCTCTGATGCTCTGGAATTTCCTTGTAAGTCAGGTAAGGATGCCTGCAAAGAAGACATGTGGTGTTACTACTAAATTATTGGAAACTGGAATAAGTACAAGTGATGAATGTTGGAAACTCATTCACCTTATCTACATTCATTGCACTGCTGGAAACATTACCAAAAAACTTGAACTGGTCAATATGTCCTGGATCACAACCACCTAAGCCTTCTGAGCAGTCATTAGAATTCTCCTGCTGGTGCAAATTCTGCTGCTTTTCATGTTTTTCATTGGCTCCCTCATAAAGGTTAACCACAACATGAGGACCATTGCTTGTCTGATGTTGACTTTTAACCATGATCTCATTGCCCTTGCTGTCCAATTGAACATCACTTGAGGCTACGTTTGGATGCTTTGCAGAACTTTGTGAGTGCTCAAACGTCTGTCCAGCCCATGCATTATTTGAATGCATAAATGTTTGAATCTTTTGGCCATCCCCAATGGATGGCTTCTGCTGAAGGTTGTAATTCTCAATGGACTCACGAGAGCCATCCTGGCAAGTATCCCCTCTCTGTTCAACTGACAACTGAATTCCTGGCTGCTGAAAGCCAGGGAAGCTAGAGCTCATACTAGAATCACCAATCATAGGAAAAGGTTTTGAACTAAAGGAGGATGCACTCTGCAAGTTGTTATCAACCCAGCCTGTCTGTGGCTTCTCACTGTCCACGAAGTTTGAAATTTGATTATCAGTTGAGTGCTCTGTATTTTGAAAAGTCAAGCCACTCCACTCCTCCTGTAGCCCAGTATCACTGCTAGAAGCCTCTGCCACAGCAGACTGCATAAGTGCACTCCAGCTCCCACTCTGAATAGAAGGAAATGCATAAGATGAGTCCGGATGTTCCAATGTGTTGTTAAACCCTCCAGCAATTGCATCAGAGCGACTTCCAAAAGCATCCCAAATGTTACCATCCATATTGTACAAAATCTTTGCTTCCATTGGGTCTAGGGGAACCAAACTCTGAGAAGGACCAAGTTGTTTCGTTTGCTGCATTGCGGGCCAACCAGCTTGTTCTTGCCTCCCATTATATTCCTTCACAGGTGTATTCACTTGTGGAGTATTACCCTCCTGAAGATTTCCTGGAAAAACTCCACTGTTCAGACACTGAATAGGAACTTGTCCAAAATTACTTTTTATCTGAAGCTCCTGCTTGGATATTAAAGCTCCTTGAGGTAAGCCTACCAGGTCTAGGGGAACAGCAGGGTGATCTCCCAAATAGGGGTTGCCCAACCCAGAAGACGGCATTATTGATTTTTGTGTTTGACCACTAGCCTTGGCCATATTGACAGAATCATGGGATAGTCCTTGCAGATGAGGATATTGAGCCATGTTGCCTCTTGTGTTGGAAATAGGAGTACCATACAGTGATACATCAAGCTGCTGAGGAGCAAGACTCATTGAACGCAAAGTCTGTCCTTGCTCTTGGGAGAATGTGACTTTATTAGACGCTCCTTGTGCAGTAGGAGAAGAACCTAGCTGCATCCAATTTCTAAGCATTTGCGATGTATCGTGAACAGGTGTTCCATTGATGAGGGGTGAAAACTGACCCCCAGCTACCTGTCTAGAAATAGCAGAAAACTGGTTTAACGAGTTCTGTTGTCTCAAATCTTGCTGAAGCTGCTGTTGTCTCTGACATTCTTGCAGCTGCTTGAACAACATATGCTGCTGCAACAATTGCATGTCATTATAACCAGGCTGCTGCATTGGGTAAGGTTGTGGAGCACTCAACTGTTGGTCTCTTGCAAACTGATGCTGCCCTTTTAAAATGTTAAAATCACTTGAAGCTTCAGTAATCTCTGACCTTTCTGAATTTGTTGTCAAGGTGGGACTGTCAGCACACTCATTTTCCAGTTGTGATTTAAAGATTGAAATGCCTCTCGGAGTCAAATTTCGCTGGTCATAAACAGTGCTTTCACTGAAAATTCCTGGCTGGTTCTGCTTTGACTGGAAATTCTGGCCTCCAAGCAAAAATTCATTTGCATTCAGCGGACTGTTTATGGTTAGACTTCTAGAAAACTCCAGCCTTGGAATCAATTGCATATGGTTTTGGTTGAATGGCACATGTGGAGAATCCACATCAGGTCCTTTCACAGAATCTGCAAATACCAAAATATATATGGTATAACTTCACATAAGCATGAAAGAGGAAGCACCTCAAACCGAATTTAGAAATGCAGTTCCATAAACCACAGTTCCCTTTTATCATTTCAAGACAGGAGGAAAGGCGCTTATGCTATTTCAGGAAGCAGTGTAAACTTTTAATTCAATATGCGAGCCATTTAGAAGATATGCTAAGAGAATGCTAGCAGTGCATATCGTTGATACCTAATTGTTGAGAGCTGTAGTTCTTCAGGTTGAAATACAGCGGTGCGCCAGATGGCGTTGGCTTCCCAACCCACTGATTGTAATCCAGTACTGGCCAATTGCCACAAACAGCCTGAGATAGAAGCCGGCCCCGGGAAGAGTTCTGTAGCTCGTATAGATTGCAGATCCCCTCTTCAACTTCGTTACCAGGCATTAAAAATTGAAAAACCAATATCTTTCCACCTAATTGTTTGTGTAAAGTGTAGCTCTATCCATATATAAGATCATGTACTCAGACCACCTTAAACGTACCTCAAATTATCATCCTGGAATTGTTCATTCAGATAAATTAAGCTAGAAAATTTCTAAGAATGCAAAAGCACATAAACATGAAAAAATAAATAACTAGCAAAGCAAAATGCTAGAACACACACAGCTTACACTCCAAAAAATGGATACTCAACAATTCAATCAACAATACTAACTAAAACTTATGTCAGTACACAGCATTTAAGCATACATAAATTGAGGCAAACCCAACAGAACTTGCAGAAACACAGTCAAGTATCTCCCAATGCCCTAAAGAATCCATAAATTATCAATTTGGTTGTGTCAGAAACATAAAAGAAGTGACCTTGGAATCTTAAGCCACTCATGTTAACTTTCTCCCTAACCAAATGAACCAAAGACACAAATCCTTTCAACTTTTTAATGGTTTTTTTCCATGTTACATCAAAGCTAGCTCTAATATCCGAAGCAATTACTAAAGCAGAAATTTGAAGGCAAGAAAAAAATGAAACCAAATGAAAACTAGATACTTACCAGACACAAAATAAACTAAAAAAGGGAAGAGAAGGAAAGGGTAAATTGAGAAGTACACATGCTAATCTAAGCTATAGAATTCAAGCAAAAACGCAAGTGTAATCAATAAAGCACAGAGGAAGCAAAATTCATGGCATAGTAACAAAAGAAAAAACAAAATCAAAACCAAACTTCAAAAAACCCTAAACAAAACAACCAAACAATTAAATAAACAAAGGAACAAACACTTCCTCCACCCTCAAAAACAAAACCATTTATAATTCAAAAAAGAGAAAAACATTTCCAAGTTAATTTCACCGCAATTAAGAACAGAAAACATACAATTAACACTAAAATTACTCACTTTAAGCTAAAAGAAGTAAATTACCAAAAACCCAGAGAGCTCCCAAGCAGAAGTACCAAAAGTGTTTACCAAACTTGACAGTGTGTGTGATCTGAGGAAGCGAGAATTTAGGGTTCTTTAGGCACAAAAGACAGAGAGAGAGAAAGAGAGAAAGAAATGGAGAGAAACAATGAAGTAAACGGCGTGCCGTTTTTTTAATAGGCTGATCGATTAAAAGAAGGAAAAACCGCAAAATTTGTTGTGTATATGTATATTTTTCTTTTGGGGTTTTTAAGCTCAAAATTACAGTTCCCTTCTTTATATAAATTTTAAAAAATAAAAAATAAAAAAAGACGACTTTGCTTAGAAGCTTTCACTGAATCTTCTCCTTTCTCTCTATATAAAAGGAAACAAACAGTAGTGAGAGAAAATCTGGAAATTCGGACCGGACAACCGAAGATAGAGGTTAGCGATCGATAGATACAGTGGCTGTCCAAGGATTATAATTTCAACCAAACTGTTCAAAGATTTAAAATGTGAAATAAATAAAGAAATGCTTATCCTAACCTTAGGTTCGAACACCGAGGCTCAGGTTCGGATAATAATAATTTTACGCAGCTTCTCGAGTGTATGTATTTACTAATTTAGGACCGTTAGATGGAGATATTTAGCAGACATCTGAGGACGGAGGATCGCTTTAGTGGGTGGGTATTTGCGAGTGAAGCTGTGGAAAAAGTGGAAAAAGGATATGCGGATTCCACGCGCTTTTACTCACGCGTGGCTAGTACCTTTTTTTTAAGTCACTTTTTGAGGTTTTTTTTTTCTTTTTTTTTTTTTTAAATTAAGTTTCTTCTTGCAGGTTTTAATGGGAGTTTTTTTTTTTTTTTTTTCCCGCCGCCGCGTTTGGCTATAGAGGTTTATTTTTTATTTTTATCATCTTTAATTTAAGAATTGAAAGAAAATTAATAATCTGAAATTAAGAGTTTGGGTTGGGCTTAGATCGAAGATTTGTTTTGGCCCAATACTGGTTATTTTATTTTATTTTTAATTTTTACAACACACAAAATGATAGTTCCTCTTCCTCACAATTGGGGAAATGAAATGTTATTTTAAAAAACTTATTGTTAGTATTGAACCCATAAGGTAATGAATATCAAAGTTTTAACTACTGAAATATTTACATTTTGCATAGAAAGAAGAAAAGGAAAATGATAAAAGAAGGAAAGGGCAAAGTTTTATTTGAAAGAAAATCTATAAATTTAAATTTGAAATAATATTTATTATTTATATAATTAAATCACAGTTTAACATTCATTTATGATATGTAGTTATTATAAATAAACACTCAAATCATTTTCAGATTAAAATTGATGATGAAATAATTCAAACGTGTTTTATTAAACCTAATTTTGGCAATGATTGTTAAATTACATTCAACATTAATTTAAATGTAACGAGAACAATTGAGTCGAGTTAAATTCAACGATGGCTGTTGATTCAAAATTGAACATTAAATTTAAATTTATGTTAACTATTCCAAGTATAATTTGTAAGTAATTGAATTGATTGATTAATCAAATCAAGTTTAAATTTTATGTTAGATCTTAATTTATTTAGTTAACGCCTTTAAAATTAGAAGAATAGAGTTACGAATAATGACAATAGGTAAGCTAATTATTTTTCTTAAAAGAAAATAATACGAATGGGTTATCATATTCACGCACTAATTCCAATGCAGTTTCGTGGAGGCAAAAAACTAGACTAGAGTGACTTGCGGGTTTTAAATAGCTTGTAGGTCAAAACGCTGAACACTAAATATGGTGTTCGAATTAATTTTTAGAGATTGACGTAATATTTAATAAAATGTTAACTTTTATGATTTTTGATTTTTAATTTTTAGCGTTATCTGAAAAGCTACTTAAATAGCTATTAGTTTATGAAAAGCTACTGAAATAATTGATGCTTGTACCGCTATTTACTAGTAATTTAAAAACAATTGGAATACTATTGAATCAAATGATTTGGCATTTGGCTTTTAATTTATGACTTTGTCAAAGCAAGTGGTGAAAAAATGATTGAAAGACTAGTAAGTAAAGAGAAGCGAAAGCAAGGGGCCTTAAAAGAACAAACTTTGACTCACAGTCTATAATCAAAGACTAGCTAAAGAAAGAGTGAAGACTTTCTTTATTTTCTATGGCTACTGAGTCATGATTTGGACACTTCATTCTATTTTAGCTTAGAGTACGAACGCTAAAATTGATAGTTCGATTCATTCATTGAGAAGTGCATGTAACCAACTACCCAAGTAGTCCAAAACCATATTTAATGCAACAATAATTCACAAAATTCCTTTTTTTTTTTTTTGAAAAAAAAAAATACCATCTACTTATAATATTAAAATATTAAAATTTAATAGTATAAGATATAAAAATTCTTCACCGCGTCATATGCTATACATAAGAAATATATTATAGAGATTAGGTTAGATTAGATTGCTACAAGCTAAGTAATATTCCTTATCAAATAGTATTTTTTAGGTATTTGTATAAAATATGGTTATCAGTTAAACATATTTGATGTAGCTAATAAGTTAAAATACAATGATTAAAAAACTGTAAATTTATGAATATTTGATAATTAATAGAAAAAAGGTTTCGTTCTAAAAATAAGTTGTCCTTATCTAGGATTGATTTAGTTTCCCCTGTGCTTAAAAATATTTTTTTCATATTCATTTTTTGAACTGCATAACTACCAGTCTCTAAGAAAATAAAAATCTCTTCTTCTAACCAAACTTTTTCAAGTATCCGGAGCAAAATATAAATGACTCGGTAAAAACACCCAATTAATCGGATTTAAAAAAAAAAAAAAAAAAAAAAAAAAAAAAAAAAAAAAAACTCACTTGGGCTTCCATGGCAAATTGTTGGATATGGGCCTTTTCTGTGGGTTTCTTTAATTCCACACATGGGGAAAGGACTTGGCATGCGAAAATTTGGGAAGCAACAACATTAAACCTAAACCTAATATTAAACCAAAACCTAATTATACAATATGATAAAGACCACCATTCCATAAAGAATTGTTCACATAGAAGAATAGGAAACAAGCAAGAAGGGTTCAAACCATCAGTTTGCAGCATTTTTACAACATTCAAAAAGAGTATGCTGAGTTACTTACAAGACATCCAAGTCAAGCTAAAAGGTCTTTTAGTTATATATAGACCAGCCCCTAATATGTAATAATATGCCTTTTTACAACCCAAAAAGTTAGTCTAGGCCTAATGTTACTTCGTTCCACCTTCAAAGCATCTCATATCCTTAAAATACAGCTTTGACCCCACTAGTTTCAGAATCACACCTGAGTAAAACAACCACAAAGAGAAGAATAAAGTAGACAGTTTATAATAGAGGGGATCTTGTGATGTTCTATAAATATTATAGTGCTGCCTAAATCCACCAATGCAATTAAGTTGAGAATCAAGAAAAGTCAATTGAATCGGAAACACATTGATATATATTATAGAAGAGTGCATCGCATTGCCTGTTCCTATTCTTGATCCTACTCTGCAAACTGGTCTGGTTTACCTATAAAACCAACCTGAACCCCTTTGATAGGAAATCATCCCTATGAAACAAGGACATTCCATAGTAAGCAACGAAAGTACATGACAGGCAATGACAATAAAATAACACAAACATTTGATAATCTTACTTGAGTATGTTGCTAGATGCTAAGACTCAAATGCTAAATGGGGTTTCAAATTATATGCATATCAATACAAGAAACTACAGAAGCCAATAATACATTATATTCATCCATAAATATCAATCATAAGCATATGATATAGAAGTAAATAATTTTATAATTAGATTGATAAATAGAAACATGACAATGGCTTATGCAAATTGCAGTTACCTCTTCCTTCTGTTCTGTCCTTCCTCGGGCTCTTTCTTCACATCAGATTCTTTGTTCTCTTTCTTCACATCAGTTTCTTCACCAACATCAAGAGGAACAAGGCTTCCATGAAAAACTTCACCAACAACGGGATGCACAACACCATGAATCTCCACCTTCTTGATACATTTTTCTTTTAGATTGTACCAGACAAGGTTTCCAGGCAGCATTTCCAATAAAAGTCCATTACCATCTTCAGAGAAAACAAATTTTCTCATACATCTTAAAGATGACAATTTGTCAAGTGTGACAGAAAAGAGCTTGGTCCAAGACTTTTCCACTCCATACTCCTTCATAATCCATACGTCAAATCTTACACCTTCATAGATTGAAACCACAGATAGCCATTCTCCTACAACTTTCAGTTTGATAAAATCAAAGCCACTCTCCATAACCTCACCAGGTAAGGTCATGCCCGAGTATTCTTCAGTTTGAAGATTAAAAACAACAATCATGTCAGGCACACTATGCATTGGAATTCGATTTCTATTTTTAACCACCAACCAATGCAAGGTCTCACATGCCTGTACACCTATCCCTCCCATATCAATACCAAGCATATAAGGCATACCCTGGACCTCCCTTCAAGCACTAACTTTAAGATCATAAACAGCAGTTTCACTATTAAAATAGCTATCAAGAAAGTTACACATTTGTCCAAGCCTAACCACCTTATAATCATCACAATTAGAATCGTACCCAAATCCAAAAGTGAAAGCAATGTACTCACCATGTTTGAGACTAGGTATAAGGGGTAAAGCTTTATGCTTTCTAGTTGATGGGTTCAAAAGAAAAACTCTTTCATAAGCATTAACAAAACAATTCAATCCATTGCAAGAAGCCACTGATCTCATATTCTCATGAACAGAAAAACCACGCGCCAACGTGATATTGGAATCAGCATAAGAGGGACAGTTTAATGGGTTATTAAGCTCAACAACTGTATTGAGTGAGTCAAAGCTTACCTTGTAAAGGAAATTGGGATTTGAGTCAGCGAATATGAGATTGAGATTGGAGTGGGTTTTGATGGATTTTTGCAACTGGTTTTTGATGACATTTGGGTTGTCAATTAAGGAACGCCATGACTTTGACACAGCCCTGAAGTGTAGGAGAGACTCGGTGGGACAGCGGCTAAGGATGTCTGCTTTGATTAAACTAAAATCACTTCAATAATCTCATCAGCTAATGCCACTGCCCGAAATCCTTCGCTTCCAAGGTCAAAACCAACAATTAAATCAGGGATACTACGAAACAGATTTTGATTTCGAATTTCAATTAAATCAGGCATAATACGAATCAGATTTTCATTTGGAGTTTCAATAACTAACCAATGCAAAACCTCACGTACAAGCACACCCACCACTGATTTTTCAATACCAAGCATATAAGGCATACCCTGAAACTCCCTCCAAGCATTAACTTTAAGATCATAAACCATAGTTTCACTATCAAAATGGCTACCAAGCAAGCTATAATCCTGTCCCAGCCTAACGACCTTATAAACATCACCATTAGGGTCATACGCAAATCCAAAAGTGAAATTAAACAGCTCACACTTTTTTTATCAGGGAAAAGGGGCAAAGCTTTATGTTTTCTAGTTGATGCGTTCAAAAGAAAAATTCTTCCGTAACAATTAACAACGCAAACCAACCCATTACAAGAACCCACCAATCTCATATTCTCATGAACAGAAAAACCATCCGCACACTCCATATTGGTATAAGCATAAGATGGATGGTTTAATGGGTTATTAAGCTCAACAACTGCATTGGTCGAGTCAAAGCTTACCTTGTAAAGGAAATCGGGATTTATATCAGCAAAAATGAGATTTAGATTGGAGTGGGTTTTGGTAGAATTTTTTAAATGGCTTTTGATGAAATCTAGGTTGTCGATTAGGGAACACCATGACTTTGATACCGACCTGAAGCGCAGGAGAGACTCGGCGGGAACTCGGCTTAGGATTTCTGTTTCGATTTCATGTGCCAACCGGTGCAGCATTTTGTGGTTTTGGCTCAAACACAGTAAAGATTGTAGGGCATGGAGATTATAATATAACATATAACGCCCGACGTTGATGTTGAGATTGCGTTTGTACAAGTTCATTTATTTATTTATTAATTATGATTTTGGAAGTTCAACAGCCTAAAAAGATATTACTATGAACTGCAAAATGGAACTAATCTTCTTTCTTATCTAGAAAATTACACTAAATTAGTAAAAACTTTATGATTGTGATTTAAAATGTGATTTGTAGCAATAGTCGTCAAGGATAGTATAGTTATTAAAATTTGAATTAATGAGAATTAGATGTGAGAACATTTAACAACCTTGTTGGATTTTTACCTTGTAATTCAAAAAATGTTGACGGAAATATATATAAAAGAAATAAAGAGTGAATCGTAATGAAAATATGGTTACAGTAATATGATTTAAATCTCACCAATATAATTAACACAGAATTTTACTGTTGTAATATTAAATTAAAGATCTTTATTTGCTCGGTATAAATCCGAATTAGTTGTGTTTTAAATACAAAATGGTTTAAACCAAAAAAAAAGAAAGAATTAAAGATCTTCGTGTTGAAGGCATCGGATTCAAATTTTAATGAAAATGTATAACAAAAAGTTAGAAGATGAATGGTTGAAAGGTGAAAGGTTAACATAATCAAGTCTTCTTCTATCATAAATTTAGCGAAATAAATAGTGTTGTTGGTGTCCGCAAATCTGACAATTTCTGCATATACATTAAAATTATACATGCTGCAAAAATCAATAAAAACAATCAAGCTTAAATCAACAAAAAAAAGGAAACCCATTGATATTGTTTTATAGAGAACCTGTTTCTATTCTTGATGCTACCCACAGAACCAGCTTAAACGCATTTGAGGGAAAATCAAATTGGAGTTTGGCGTTATTTTTTTTCGCAGACCCAGAGAGCCGCTGATTCTATTTCCATTGCTGCTACGAGTGAGGCTTCCGTTGTGTGTTTATCAAAATTCATCGCTGTACTTTGTCATCTCATAATAATTCTTGTCGTTCTGAGAGGTGGATTAATTGGACACCTCCTTGCATGAACTTTGTAAGGCAGATGGCGATTCTTATGGCTGCTGGCCCGGATGTTTTAGTTTTGCTATTGGTAAAAACTGTGGGTGTTGTGAAGCTGATTAAAGGCGATCGAATTGTATCCTCCTGCTTCAATGCAGGTTCTTTTGATTAGGTCTTTTTTCAACCTTGATTGGTCTATATAAATTTCTCATATATTACGCAGAGAAGCTAAATCTTCTACTGCTTGAAAACTTATTGTGCCCCTCAAACTTAGAAAACATACTATGGATTTTAACTAGAGATAGCAGTGGGTTGGATATCAGCTTAAAATGGACTATCCAAGCCCGAAGCTAAATATAAATTAGTTACCCAAATCCGTTTAAAGATTCACTTTTATTATTCAAACCTTATTGAGAAATAAAGTTTAGAGGGAGAGAGAGATGAAAATAAAGAACATTATTGAGAAAGGAGTGACATCATTTTTCCAACTTAAGACGAACCCTCGTTTTAGTTCTTGTCTTGGTTCATTCTATTTTGCGTGATCATCCTCGCGTTTTTTGCCCTCCCAACTTGGCCAGGCGCATGATATTAGTAAAATTGAAAAGTTAAAGAGGCATGATGGATCCTCCGACAAAGTTTGATGTCTCACGTTATTTTCTCTGAAAGTTTATAAGTAAATTTATACATGACCAAAGAAAATGCTATCAAATCTATGAATATGCAAAAGCTCTCAAGTTAAATGTTGCTACTGCTAGGAATTATAAATTTCAGGTTTTAACATTCCAATCATCAATTTAAACCAATGACTAAAAACCTATTTCAAACATTATAATGAAATAGTCATACGTAAATATACAACCACTCATCCAAACATTACGTACCTCACCAACAAATGGGTTAGGAAGCAATCTTAGCAGTTTCGACAAAAACGACAATGAGATTCCAGCCCATATTGCATATACTTACTGCAACACAAAAGAAAGCTAAGAACAGTGCTTACTCCGGAAGCATATGACCTGATCCCAACCACAAAGTAAACAGAACAGCCAAGACTGAGAGATTTTATCAAAAAGTATGCAGATGATTATTCTACCCATTATATCGGCTATGATTCACATGCAAACAGCCTAAATTTGTATTGAAAAATAGGACAAAAAGAGTTGCTCAAACCATCAATGTATTTTTTAAAACTTCAAAATGTGTAGGCTAACCCTTACTCCCAATCCAAAATATTCTGGGAAAGTAAAAAAAGGCCTTTTAGCTATACATAAACCAGCTATTCATGCATCATGTATGCTATGGTTTTCTACGAGGCAAAAGGTTGAATCAAGCCTAACTCTACTTCCTTCCACCTTTACAGCATCTCCTGCACTCAAAATAGAGATATGTCCCACCAGTTTCAGACCTGAGACAAACAGAGAAACAAAAATAAATAGATAAGTACATTTGACGGTTTTACTTGGTTAATATAGAGGTTGTTTTCACTGTCAGTTGCCCACAGACAAAGCAAACTTACAATTATGCTAACAATCAATTAATGCAATCAAGTTTAAGATAAAGAAAGGTAAACGTAACACAGAACACAATTCATCTAGTATAATAATAGCTTGCCTTTTTCTATTCTGCTCCATCTCCCTACAAATTCAACTTGAACCCTTTTGAGAGAAAGTCATCCCTGAGAAACAAGGACATTTAACCATAAGCAACCAAGGTGCACAGAAGATAACAACAATATCATGGCACACTTACTTGAATTCTTGATGATAAGTAATCTAAAATAAGACTCGAATGCTAAACTGTAAACCCAATAATATGCATTGCTATTGTAAGCAAATCTGCCAAACTAAAGAAGTCAACTATACACTATATTTATCAGAGTATTGTCTTTATATGCAAATAATTAGAATTAGACCTTGTAAAATCATGGAAAACATATATATTAACTAGAAAAATTAGACTAGCATAAAAGTGCGTTTTAAGCCGTTACCTCTTCTTCCTATTCTTCCTTCCCTTCCTGTCTTTCTTCATGTCAGTTTCTTTGTTAATCCCGACAGGAACAAGGCTTCCACGAAAAACTTCAGCCACAAAGGGAGTAAGAGAACCATGTAAGTTAACCTTCCTGACACTCTTTTCTTTTGGGTTATACCCTACAAGGTTTCCATCCCACAAGCCCAATAGAAGTTCATAACCATTGTTAGAGAAAGCTAAAGTCCTCATACATTTTAAAGATGACAGTTCATTTGATGTGACCGAAAAGAGCTTAGTCCAAGACTCTTTCACATCATATTCCTTCATCACCCAAACATCAAGGCGCTTAGGCGCACCCCTATTAATTGCCTTCACAGATAGCCATTCTCCTACAACTCCTAAAGTGACAACTTCCAAACTGGCATAAGCATTTTGATCTACAAAAATCCTAGGAGCTGGCACCTCTCTAAATTGTTCAACTCTAACATCAAACCCAACAATCTGATTTGGGTTAATTAGCATAAATTTTAGACTCACTAGCCAATGCAAAGCATCGCCCACAAGCACACCCATCTTCTGATCAATACCAAGCATGTAAGACATGCCTGGAATCTCCCTCCAAGCATTATCTTTAAGATTGCAAACCAGAGTTTCTGTTTCAAAATGTCCATCAGACAAGTCAAGGTATTGCCCAAGCCTCACCACCTTGTAATCATCACTAATGGGATCATACCCAAATCCAAAAGACCAAGCAGACCACATGTTGTTTCCCTTATTCTGGGCATCTAGAAGCAAAAAAAGGCAAAACTTGATGCTTTCTAGTTACTGGGTTCATCAAAACAATCCTTCCAACAGCATCCCCAAAGCATATCAACCCATTACAGGAACCCACCAACTTGATATTGTGATTTGCACTAGTTGGACAGTTGAAAGGGCTATCGTGATGGACGTAAGAGGGAAAATTTAAAGGGTTATCAAGCTTAACGATTGCATCGACTGAATCAAGGTTTACCATGTAAAAGCATTTTGGATAGCAGTCTGCAAAAAAGAGATTAAGGTTGCTGCTGATTTTTTCAAATGGGTTTTGATGAAATTTGGGTTGTCGATTTGGGCACACCATGACTTTGACACGCACCTGAAGCGCAGGAGAGACTCGACGGGAACTCGGCTCAGTATATCTGTTTTTATTTCCGGTGGCAATCTGTCCAGCATTGTTGGATTCCGCTCGGAATTGAAGAGGTTTTTTCTTTTTGCAATAAGAGAACAAATACAGGTGACAAGCTACAGGTGAGAGAGGGCAGCACTTCACGTTGTGGACTTTGGCCTCTACTTATCGAATTTGCCCTTGTTTCATGGATAATATTGCCAATCCATTCACTAAAAAATAATTTTAAAATATTGTTATTATTATTATTTTTATTATTTTCCTAACGTGTAGTCCGAAAATATTCTCGTTTAATTTAAAAATTTATTTTTGATTAGTTAAATATATATGGTGAGCCAATACTCATATGTAAGCAAGTCTTTCTTATTTTGTGGTTTGTTACTAGACTCATATCACTTGGATTAAATTTGAAAAAAATTACTAAATATTTAAAGAAAACATAAAAATTTAAATGAAGTAATTTTCTTTAGGAAATAAAGTAAATTAAAAATATTATTATGTAGAAGCCTATAATAACAATATATTTTCTATATTTTATTCTTTAATTTCTATAATTACTCCTTCAAAAACTTCTTTGATAATTTATAAATTTTTATAAATTATAAAATTAAATATTATAGTATTTGAATAAAGTTCATTATATTTAGTACATATATTCATTACATGTGTTGATTCAATTTCTACAAATACACTTTGTTTTTAATCTAAATCCTGAACAGATTCCGAGAAGAAGTAATATACTCTTATTGCCATGGCAATCAGAAAATCTAATTTTATTGCAATCTCATGGTATTATTTCAGATTAAGAAATAACTTACATTATTGATTATTACTTTGATGAACACCACAGATTCAAGAAGGAAAACAAATCTTATTTTTCCTCAAATTACCTTGATAAAATTATTGTCTTAACCACACCTGATAATCTGATCCTTTATCGACAAACTTTTGCCAGCTACCATCCAAATTGATTTCCTTTGAAGGATTCCAATCAAAATGTCCAAGCTTCATGACTAATGTATCACCAATCTGGGCAACATACCCTTCATTATTTGCATGGTAGATCTTCACAGAGCTCCGGCAATGGATATCTGCTCGCTTTCGAGCCTCAACTAGTTCAGTGATGACATCTCGGATACCGAAATCGTAAAAATGATCATAAAATATTGTAGGCTGAAAAGAAACATAGAGAAAATCCAACTCAGGTAACAATTACAGATGCAAGTTCTGCAAAGTACTTGGAAATTCCAGGAATTAACAAACCGTTCCAGGATGTGTCAAAATATATGCATATCCCTGCATTAGTTTATCTCGGGGAAACGGCCAGTGACCCTGGAAAAAGGAATGGAAAAGTAATCAGTTCATTTGATTCCACAAATTGGTTCAAGGACAGAGAGAGAGAGCACCTGTGTTGATCCTGTATCATGGTTCTCTAAAAATGTTACAGCACGTGAAGGCCACCATCCCATTACTCCTGTTGGTTTTCCTTGAGGATCTATTAACCTCCAATATTGGTTATGCAGAGCAGAGTGGAGTATTCCCTGAAAATTATGTAAAAGATTGAAACTTTATAATTTTAATGACTTGATATTACATTTTAAGAAAACAAATGACTTTATGGAAATGCACATAATGTTAAAATTTAAAAAAAAAAAAAAAAAAATTCAGAAGCAACCATAGTGCTTAGCTTTGTGAGTCTTATAGGAGGATATGCAAGATACAGTCCAGAAAATACCTTAGTTGTGACATCGAATGCTGAGGAAGTACCACCGGTGGCATTGATCCAGTTAACTATTCGTTGCCGATGAGCATCTACCATATGAACCAGATTAGATTATTTAGTTATTTTGGAGCTACAATGCCCAAAATACATCAAATTTACCTTAAAAAGAATTTCTAAAAAACACAAGCTGCAATTTTGGATTCTAATCTAATGTGCAGATTTAACTGCAACTTTTTAAGAGTAGTTAATTGAAGAAATTTTCAGTTCAAGAAGTTGAGACTACAGAAAATTACCTTGATTATAACACAAGCTGCCATTTTCATAAGCTAAGCTATCCCAGTATTCTCCTATGGCAAAAGCAGGATCGGAAGCTTCAATATATTCTTTAAAATATGTTCCAGAGAAACCTCTGTAAACAAAATGAATCAAAACAGTTATAAGATTCTTTGATGAAACAATTTTTGTATTCTACAAGAGAATCAGAAGTAGCATGAGCATTTATTTTACCTTACAAAGTCAAGGCGCCACCCATCGAAACAAATATGACTTCGAAGCCAATTTAGCCATACCTTTATGTCTTTTCTTACAAAGTCTTGGGAATGATCAATGTTTGGAGCTGCATGGAAGATATCACCTGCACAGAGTAAAGGTACTCTCTTTATCTATCATTGTAGTTTCTACTATAAATAGAGATGAACATAAAATGTATATGTATATTCATTTGAAAATTCAATTTTATATTTCACTTACCACTTGAAGGATTTCCACGACCTTGGAAATTTGGATCATCACAAACAATTGCTTCTGGCCCCCATGAAATCTTCCCTCCAAAAATATTCCAAACACCATTTGGACTCTGAAATTGCATAAAAGATTAATTTATCTATTGCTTTAGCCAAATAAACACACACAGAGGGAGGATGCATATATTTAAAAAGAGTGAAGCGAGAATATAAAAGCACAGCAATGACAATAATGATTACCTGTTTCTGAGCACATCGATGATTTAGAACAACATCTCCCAAAGCCTATTTATAGAGGTAACACATATCAATATACAAGTCCACTTGTAAAAAACTCCAATTTATCATTTCAAAATTAAGCTTCTAAATTATGCAAGTAACGAGGCATTCTATGTAATCCATTATTTATCTTCATGCTAATTCAAGAAAATGTTAGATTCTAAATTGTGGAATTTGAGAGGCAAAACAATTGCACCTTAAAGCACACAGTACAAACTCCACAAATCTGAAAATTTAACTTACCAGCAGGTCATGAGAATGCATTTCCTCTATACAATATTTCAATTCTTCCTCAGTACCATATGCTGAGTTCAAGTTATAGAGGTCCGAAGGCATATAACCTGCACATTACTCAATCATATTTGTTATATTTTATTTTTCATTTTACCCAATTAACAGTGAAATGTTCCTATTAAATTTATGAAAACATTAATCTATATACATAATACAAGACAAGAGAAACGTAGATAAAAGAAAGAAAAGTAATTGATACAAACCTTGAGGTGCAACAGATTCGGTTGGTGGTGGAAACCACACTGCTGTGACCCCACTTTGATACAAATCAGCAGCTTTAGGAGCTAACTCCACATACCACCTCCTTCTCCAGCTTTCCCAGTTGAAACCTTGAAACTTTTAAGAGGGGTAAATTGTGATATGGAAAAATATAATAATGACATATTGCATTTTGCACAAAAAGAATGAAAATATGTCTGTAATTTGTAATTCTGCTAAGTATACTTACTACAATCTCGCGTCCAGTTCCAGTCCCTGGTTCTGCATTGAAGTAGATATGAGTGGCAAGTTAGATACAGACCATGTCTCACAATTACATTATATGGATGCATAAAATTTCATATTATGGAGAAATATATAGTAACCTAATTTTGTATGTTCTGGTGTTTTTTGCCATTGTGTAGTCTTTCGTTCAAGAGCACGTTCTAAAGCCTTTCTCTTCTTCTCTATTGTTTCTTTCTCAATTACATGCTCAATGAGTGTATCCCCTTCTTTTGGCTTTTCACGGGCAATTGACCAAACTTGATCTGGCTTAGGCAAATCCAAGTGTCTCAATCCCGATGATAATGCTTCAGATATATCAACTTTTCTTCTTGGTGGAAACTTAGGACAGATGGTTCTGATCCTCCTTGCCATCCATTGAGGTATCTCTGTACGAGGACCATCTATCAGAAGCTTCCATTGCTTTGAATCATCATCCGTCAAAAGATCTATACGCCCCCCGTTGCCTATATACAGAGCATCTTCATCCTTTTCATCCTTTAAAAATAGTGACTCAGCCACTTCTGCTCGCTGCCTCCATGACTTTAAATGAGCTTCAGACGCCTTTAATGATCTATGCAATAACTCGTATCTCTTCATGTATGCATTTTCCCTTGAAGTTGCTGTTTCTTTAGCAGCTTCAATGGCAGCCTTGATGTTGTGCAGCTCTGCCTTAAAAGCCTTGGATGTAGCCTTCTTTCTATCTGCAGTATCTTTCTTCATTTTCTCCATCAAAGAACTAATTTCCTCCTCTCGTTTTTTCCTATCCGCCTCCTGAAATTCAAGCAATGCATTCTCAGCCTCACTGGCTCGGAGTCCAGACGCCTTTTCTATAGCATGGATTTTATCCAATTCCAACTTCAACTTATCAACCTCATTTCTTGTAATCAATAACTGAGATTCTAAATCATTTACAACACCTTCTAATCTAATATTTTCAGATTTGACAGAAGCAATCTCATCAACTGGATTAACACCATCAGTACAGATTCCCATAGCTTTTATTGCATGGTCACTGGCTTTTTCTGCCATGTCCAAGGCCTTTTTTATAGCATCTTTTGACTGCTCAACAAGTGTCAATATGGTCCCTTCAGTTTCATTCCTAATTTGCTCTTCAATCTTAGAAGTTGCTTCAGCAACAGAAGTTTCAGCAGCAGCGACTCTCATTTGAGCATCTTCTATTATGTGAGATGTTGCTTGCTGAAAAGCAATCTCTGCTAACTTTTCAACTTGTACTGCAAGTTCAACAGCATCTTGTTTTGCAAGAACCAGCTTCGACTGCAATGTCAGTTTCTCGTCCACTAGCCCCTGCTCGAGTTCTGATTTAGAGGCTTCAAGTTCTTCGAGCATCCGGTCTCTTTCTTTTCGAGCCTTGGAAAGAGATTTAGAATCATCCTGCATTGGAAATCTAGCAACCATGAGTATCTCTCACAATATCTATGCTCTCTCAGCTTTTTTGCACCAAATCTAACAATCACAAACTATTATATATTCATTATTCTTGATTAAAGATAGGCATGACAAGTTTTCCACATTAAACTTCAAAAAATTTCCTCCAAATCACTGGTTTAGCTATTGAAATAATGTTTATATATACTCATAGTTGTTCTTTCATCAATAACTAAAATCACAAGATGCTAAGACAACAACAAGCAGTTCCAATATAGCTTCTTCTGATCTAATTGTGAAAGCTTTATATTAATTCATAAATGGCAAGGATACATGTTAACAATTCTTGTTTAAAACTCAGCACATAATCACACTCTTAATGCTTCTTTAACAATTAAAAAAAAAAAAATCTTTGCATATTTTAAAACAAATTAAATCCTTTTCCTCCTCAGAGCAAAATAAGTATAAAGACACTTACCCTTCTTGCAAGGGCAATGGTTCTTGATCTACAGTGCCTATCACCATTATACAAGACTCTCCTGCAAGAATTCCAAAACAAATAAATAAATGACGTAAACACTGATAATAAATAAAGATATACAAAATTACAAATATCACCTTGTACTTATAGGGGAAGTTGGAAAGATTAAAGGATTCTGCAACAGAACACCCAAATTTGAAACATTTTTATCAGATGAAGCTAAAGAATTACAGTGATAGCTATGGAGAATCCCAGAAGAAGCATTTGAGGAAAAAATTGCTTCCATTTTGATCTTATTGTGGAAAAAGGAATTAAAAAATCAAGAAAAATTCTAAAACTTCAAAACTTAAATATGGTAATTGAAAGGGAAACTCTTATTATGGTTTTGATTATGACCTAAAATACCCAAATTGGATTTTAAATTTGTGAAAGAACATTGTGATTTACAATTTTAAGAGATTTTCTTGAGCTGTGAATTGTGATTGGGAAATAGAGAAAGTGGTAATGTATAGATTTGAAATGTTACAGTGACAAGTGGGAATGTAAGAGATGAAATTGGCGCGAGGACTCGGCCATTGGACAAGCCTATTTGTAGCTTTCAGTAAAGCTTGGGATCGGACAAGTTGACCGTTGACCTTTAATTGAAGGACGTTTATACCCTTTCGACATTCATCTTTGCTATTTTTAATGATGATTATTCGCAATATTAAGAATATTGCAAATTAGAAAGAAAGTGTTTTTTTTTTTTTTTACATTGTCTTTAATATATATATATATATAAAATCAATTTAAGAATCATTTACCAAAAGTTTCTTTTAATGTTTTCTAATTTCTTGCACTAGTTTATATAAATTTGGTTAATTTAAACGTAGGGATTAATTTAATATAATAATTACCTAAATACATTAACTATAATAATTATTTTTAAATTATCTCTATCAAAAAATATATATATAATGTATTATCATTATTTATGTAATATCTCTTGAAAAAAATCAAAAAAAAAAAAAGGATAAATATGTCAATTTAAGAAAAGAAGAGGATAAATATGTCAATTTAAGAAGTTTTCTTTAAGTATCAGTCAGAGTCACGAGTGATCACGCATTTCTCACCATTAAAGCGAAGGAGCTTTTTATAGCAAATTTTTTCTTCTTTTCAAAAAGTAGGAAAACATTACATGCATAATTATACATTTGCTTGTCTTTTTTCTTTTTTTATTTTTATTTTTTTGTTATATAAGAAATTTTTGTAACGGATCGTGCTTGAACCTGTCTCTCTTCTGTATCACCTTCCATGTTATTAAAGTTCAACAGCTGTAGTACAAAGCGCGCCCGCAGAAAAAGAGAAGAGAAGAGAGGGAAAGGGATAGGAAGTTTAGAGTTTTAGCTTGTTGAGGTCCTTGGGGAAATATATATGAACCAAAACGTTGTCGTTTTACATAGGCGGGTAGTGTCTTTCAAATATTAACTAGTAATTTTTTAAAATTATTTATATTCCAAATATTTATTTTTTTTATTTATGAGAGGTTAATGGATAGAAATAACTGTAGACTGTACCACAGATAACTCTTCTTTTTAAATAATATTTACTGAATCGGTTAAGGTGAGAATACCAAGACTTAACTAATATTTTCAAATTATCATACTTCAAATATTCATTCTAATAATATTTGTTGCATAATCAATCTAATTGCATGTCTTTTTCATATAAATTTTGATACAAGATAGCTCAAATTTTTATTGATCTAAGTGTTTGTCACATTTTTGAGCGACAAACATGCTTCACTTGGTCTAACTAAGCCAAAAAAAACTATCAAATTACATTGAGAAATAAGATAGATATATACATCAAAAACGTTTAAAGCGCAATCTTAAATGGTTCTCTAATCAGTTCATCATGCAAAGCAAAATCTGAAATCAACTTTGCAACACAATTAGGTTTATCCACATGGGGAAGATGACCAGAGTCTGCTACTTGTCGCATAATTGCATTTCCTAGTTCAGAATGCAGCTTCTGCAATATAAAACAAACAAATAAATGAAGTTCATGTAAAATGCTACTGCAAAATAAGCTTTATCATAAATCCAAACCTATTCTAATTATTTAGCAATTAAAATCCAATTAAATTTAATTAATTGATTAGTAGTTAGAATATATCTTTTCCTAATTGTATTCCATTTCTACACATTTAATTAGTAATCTGTTTTTAATATAATACTGACCACTACAAGCTTGTAGTTAACTATCTTGTCATTTTCACCATAGATGATGAGAGTTCTCTTCTTTACCTGCAATTACGACAGAGATGGCAAGCAGAATGTTAATAGTTAGTTTAATTTTAGTTGAATTTAGTCAAAGACAAGAAGGAACAAATATTCCATTCTTTGAACGAAAAATACTATCAAATTGTTTACAAATTCAAGTAATAAAAATGGCATACTTTACTTGTTTAATCTGAGAAATAATATTATATCCTCCACTAAACATAAAGTTAACAGTTGCATCTTCCCACCATGGTAGCAGACAGTGTAAGCGACCGATCTAGATTCGGTAACAGAAGAACAATTATATAGTCCTTAATTAGATTTCACCTTAATCAGCCTCAGACAAGCCTGCATGGATTCTTGTAAATTTGTCTTGTCAAATATAAAAACTACTTACATTAGTCCAGTCTAAGATTGTAAAGAACGAAATGTTGTTAAAGGCAAGTGTATTTGCATAAAGGCGCAATGGAAGACTCTTCAACAAAGAAACCTGATCCAAGAAATATTAAGAAGGTCAAGTGCTGCTTTTCAACAAAAATATATAAATAAAGCATCATTATATTTTGTTGCAAAAGGAAGTTTGAATCTGTTTAACTTGTTTTCGACTAGAAAATGTAATTGAAAGCATCTTTTTAAAGTTTACTTCAATTAAGATGATGTTTTTCTCACCAAAAGCTCCAAAATATGCTTAGAGAAATGCACAGTATATAACAAACATCATCTTGCAATTATCTAGGAAAGAAAGGTAGTGCAAACAACTTCAGAGCATACCCCAGCATAGGCTACCATTCTCGGTAACTTCGATAGATTTTTTGTGCCTTCAGCATACGCACTTGGATTTATCAGAACCAGCTTTTCAACCTGTAAAATGTAGAGGAAGGTACCTTATAGTCTTAAACCCATGGATTAATTAACACCTTGTAATAAAATACAAAACAAAAGCAAAAGCAAGAACAAGAGCTAGGGTAAGAAGACAAGCATCCAAACCTCATAGGTAATATGTTTGTTGTATTGTAAATCACCTTAATAAACAAAGTGTTAAAAAAAACATTTTTAGAAACTTTAACTTACAGCTTCTGGATAATTCTCAGTAAAGTCTATTGCAACAGAGGCACCGAGGCTTGGTCCGACTAAGATCATTGGCCTTTTGATATAAGACTTCCAAAACTATAGAGTTCAATGTAAAGGATGAAATCAATTATTAACTTTTGAAGCTTCCTATACAATTGATAATTAAAAACCCAAATCAAGTATCGAATACATGGATCAAGCTACAACATATCAGAACAAGGTCCTATAAAGTCGATGCCTATTTTCAATTTAGGTGGATAGATTGAAAGCATTCCAGCCCAAAACCATAATAAGTCACTCTTCGGTTCAATCTTCTGCTTTTGAAAAAAAGGTCTTAGTAAATGTTGTATTGAAATAAAGAAAAAGAGATAAATCATTAAATAATACACTCTGTAAATATATAAATTTTGCATCAACTATGAAGCCAATAACAATTTCTGTTCACTTTTGCTTTTTGCTGCTTTGAAAATTTTTTCGCTTCCTAAACAAACATTTATCTTTTTCTCTCTGAAAATAGTAAATTTAACAAGTTAACCAAACTAAACCTAAGGGTTTTATACAATAATCGAAAAGTTTGAAAGGAATTCAAATTCAAGAATATAACTAGGAGTTACCTGATAAAGGTGATAGCGCTTAGAGGCTACATCACATGGTGGACGCATTTCTATTAGAAGCAAACAGTAATCATCAAATTTAAGATGTTATTAAGTGTAGAAATTATTTTATGTATCATGTATAAAGAGAGGTGTTTAAAGGTATAGTAGGCATAATTAACCTAAATCAGAAAAGCCCCAGCCAAGAACATCAACAGCCCAAGCCTCCAAACCAGCGTCCTCAAGCAAAGGGTAGGTGCATCTCCATTCTAAGCAAGAACTGAAAATCCCACAAGCATTGAACAACTCAGCTTTAATATATACCTTAGGCTCAGATAGACACAGAGAGCTTTGATATCAGTAGCTTAGCCTTAAATACTAAACCTGTCAAAGCAATGAAGGAGAACCACTGGACTGTTTTGACTTTTTATCAGTGGCTTAACACAACTACTCATAATACACTTTCCAGGGAAACCAACCTGCAAGTGTGAAAGCAGTTTAGATTCATATGATAAAACTATGAAATACACATTGCACATAATGAACAGAGTTTCTCAGAAATCACTAATTGCCAAAAAAATTTTATTTAATTAAAATTTGAATGAACAAGTATGCCTGATTTTTTAAATTTGATAGAAACAGTTCTGAAATATGTTTTGCCCAACTCCAATAGAAGTACAAAACTTTCATCAAAAAATATAAATAAGTAAATTTTAAATTTCTTAAATTTTAACATTTACTTACATTTCATAACTTTTAACAGTATTATTTATTAATAAAACTGGTTGTAAGTAATGATTAATAATTTTCTTAGGGGAAATTCCATACTTGTGAACAAAATCTAACACATGAGTTGTGGAAAAAGTCTATCTCATTCTGGAAAGGGGACTGTTAAAAGCACCATCTTTTTCTCATGTTCAAAAAATTTGTAAAATGTTAGCATATTAATGCATGTGGGGTTCACTTTGTTGCCCACTTTGCTACATTACCACAAGCTCTGGATCTCATCTAGCTTTCTCTTTCTGTCTACATCTTAACTGTCCTTTTATGCCTAATTGCGACGAATTGGACCTTTCATTGATTCATTCTCAAAACTTTATTATATATAAGGCATGACAAATTAAAATCGAATTAATATAACATTGATAAAATTTATATTATATTTAGAATTTAGAGAAATGGATAATGAAACATTACTGTAATGAATTTAGAGAAGCAGGCAATCATTCAATGACAGCTGACAGACAGCTATTACAACATTTAACAATTAACCGTCAATTTCATGGAATAAGACTTTAGAAAAACCCGAAACTATCAGTTTCCGCTCGTCACGCGTGCGTATCTAATTTTTATAGAGACCACTAAAAAAAATCGTTAATATGCTATGAAGAAGACAATAGCAAATTATACATATAACCGGCAATTATTCTAGAATTGTTATTTTAATTAAAAGAACACCGCATTTATTTCAATTATGTACATTTTGATTTTTATTATTTCAAAATTAGCACCACCAGAAAATATGAGATCTCAAAAAAAAAAAAAAAAGAATTTTAAGAGACATAATTTAAAATAAATTAATAATTTAATTGACGTTAAAATTGTAAGAGTAAAGCACAATCTAATTTGAAAAGTAGAGGCTAAAATATAATTAATTAAAAAAATAAGAGGTCATTCAGATTCATAAGACGTGGCATCCATAAAAAATAGTATCTATGAATTGTGAAATTAATGGAATTTGAAATAATTCCATCGTTTTGTTGAAAAGTATATATTTTATGGATCTGAAAGATATTTTTAAAATAAAATTAAGTGATTTAAATTACATTAATAATAAAAACTAAAACTATAAAATTGAGAAAATTTCATAGAATTTCTCTCTTCTAAAATATCGAAATTAAGACGACCTTGATGGAATTTATTAATTTTACGGATTATAGATTTTTTTTTTCTTAACCAAATGAAAGAATTCATGCACAAGTCTACCTATCCAAACAACCTCTAAATTTATTAGTGAGTATAATCTCTCTCTTTTTTTTTTCGAAAAAACAATTTGAAATATAATTAAAATATACTTCAAGTGTAAAATTCTGAACTGATTGTAATATGAATTTAAGAAAATATATAAAATAATTATTTTATTTATATTAATTGAATTTTATATTAAACTCTGAACTAATAGTAATATAGTTTTCAATAAGATATATAAAACAATTACTTTATTTATATAAAAATGTTGTTTTATTGATTGAGAAGATCGCTATATATCCTTTTTTTTTTTTTTGACAAGGCTACATATTTCAAGCTTTGAAAACATAAAATGGTTGTTTCGTATAATAAAGTTTGAACCAGAGTTAAAAATAATTATTAATTATATTCATTCGAAGAACAAAAAAAAAAAAAAATACAAGGAGTAACTAGAGGTACCTGTACAGGGAGCCTTTGTATTCTTTGAGCCAAAGATCTAGCAAAAGGATCTTTGATTTTCTCTATCTCATTTGGAAGAAATAAGGGAAACTCACCACCACCACTGCGGCCGTTGCCGTCGCGGTCTCCGCCCAAAACCTTAAGATAATCATTGCGTTTTGAACTCATCATTATTTTAACTCCCAACGTCGGCGGAGAGCCCAAGTTAAGAGTCATGAACAACATTTACAGTTGTGAACCAAAGATAGAAAGAACTAAGAACGAAAAGAAGAAGAAGAACAGGATACCCTAATTGGAAAGAACCAAAGACAGAGGAAGCGTCGATTTTTGGGGTCGACTCCTGTCAGTATTGTTAAATGCAAGGGAGATACATTTTTTGTCTCAACCTCAGGATTAGAAAGCGTTAACATGGGGTATTAATTACTTGATACTTTATAAAATTAGTACTTTAAATTCTATAATATTTATTAAATCCGAAAATAATTTATTTTATAATATTTATCACATTTATCGTTTTAAATATTTTTTTCATATTTACTTTTTATATATGGCTAATAATTATTATTATTTTAATTTAATAATTTTTTATTTATTAAATTAAGAGTTATATAATAAATTTATTTAATAATTTATTATAATTTAAATAAATTTAATAATTTTTAATAGACATAAAATTTTAAATGTAGTAAATATTACGAATAATTAATTATTCATGCTGAAATATTTTCGGTCGAAGCCATCACATTAAGAACAGCTATAGATTGGGCTGCTGCTAATATGCTTCGTCCTGGTTTCATTTTTGTGCGACTCTCAAAATATTGTTTATGCCTTGTATATTTTAAGTGTGGATGATTTTGATTTGGGTAAATTTATTTTTAATCCTCGTATATAAGGATATTTTGCATCTAGTGGGTTCATGGATAAGCTAACATAGGGACTTATATCTTAGCAAGAGCTTTTTCCCGATGTGTTAATATGTTGATATGGGATTTTATTCCTATATATTTATCATCTTTTTATCCTAAATATAGTTTTTTCTTTATTTTTTTCAAGAAAAAAAATATTTAGATAATGGATATGGTATTTATTTTTTATTTTTTTTAGAATTGAGATGGTTTAATTTTTTTTTTATTCTTGTAAATTTTAAAATTTTGTCAATTTGAATGAAATAGAGGAAAACTAACTTTTTTTTTAACCGTTCAGCGTCCGAAGCCTATTACTCCGATTAATCTGGATTTGCGACTGAAGCCTATTGAATGTTTAAGGAAGAAAGGACTTTATACTTAGAACTCGAACTCAAAACCTCTAGTTAAGGGAGAACGGATTCCTGCCATCTCATTTGACCTCGGCTAGAGGAAAACCAACTTTAATAACGCTAACTAATTTTGTTTTGCATTCATTAATAACACAATTTGCATTGTTGAATTTATTTTCTATTTATTAATATATTGTTGACTGATTTATATATTTATTAATTGTTATAAATTTATTAAGTATGAATTTTTTTTATAGTTGAAAATTATTATTTTTTAATTTTACGTAGAAGGTACAATAGTCAGTAAGAATAAAATGAAGTTCAATTATGGAATTATACAATATATATGAAATTCAAATAAATTTTACGTTTTAAATTGTAATTCACTTTGATAAATTTTATATTTTAGATTTATTTGAACCACACAATACATGTATATATTTATTCTATTAGAATTTATGTGCTTTTTTTTTTTGTTAACCAATTAAAAATAAGTAAAAAAATAAATATAATTTTGTCTAAGTTACTTTTTTTTTTAAATCAAGTGGAGGGACAAACCCCGGAACCTACACACATATCTCTGCCACAGGACACTCACAGCATCAGCCTGAAGGAATTCTCGGACACGTGCTGGAGGAACAGGCCACAACTGCATAACCCTTGCAGCTCCAACAGCTTCTTTCGCCAGAGCATCAGACACAAAATTTGCCTCTCTGAAAGCCTTCACAATCTGGACATCCCAAGGCTTATTTAACAAGATCGTACATGCTTGTAAATGATTCTTATACCAAATGCACGTACCATCCTTCAAGGACAACATGCTAACCACCACCTGAGAGTCATACTGCAACTGAATCTGCCTCTAGCCATGATCACAAGCAATTTTCAATGCATAGTACGTTGCCCACAACTCAGCTTTTACAGCTAAGCAGATCCTCCAAAGACGTTAAGAACCTCAGTTGCCATTCACCTCTCCAATTTCTAGAAGATCCTGCACAAGCAGCTAAGGTTGATCGCGAGCATTGCCATCGGTGTTGATAGTTACCCATCCCTCCGGAGCTGGGACCAACCTATCAACCTCACACAGAACCTACGACCCCCTCACCGCAGTCAATCATTAATCCAGGTTCAATGAACCTCCAAAACCTTATCCTTGAAGAAATTGTAGGAAAAGTAAGAAGTACGGTTTGTCTCTGAGTTGTCAATTGACCACGAAAAAGAAACATTATTCTCAAGTCAACCAAGCAAAATAAAAAGAAGAAATATAAATATGAGAAAAATTATTCATTATTCGTAATTAACATAAAATGTGATTATGCTCTATACATTCAACCTATTTTCATAAAATTGAGATAGATTTTAATTTCTCAAATCCCTAAATCTTAATTTCTTAAACTCCCTAATTAATTACTTCTTCCATTTCCAAATTTCTACCTTATTAATTTTTTAACTGCTGCTAATTTCACATAAGTGATCATAGTCTTCTTTATGCAAGCGATACAACTCTTGATTTTAAATCTAAACTCTTTCAAATACACAAATGAAAATGCTCCACATGAGATTAGGAACCTCCCTCTAGTATGGTTTTATATATGTATATATAGAGAGAGAGAGTGTGAAATAGATAGATATCTAGATTGATCCACTTTTGTGAATTTTTATTATATTTTATTATATCATTTTTTTAACATAGTAAATAATATTTATTCAATAATTTAAACAATCATTTAAAATATTTTATTGGCTATGAAAATTAATATTTTAACTTAACTAACCAACAATATAATTCGCTAGTTAAATATAATTAACTTAATAAAATTTAATTATTACATACCACTCCCACTATTTTACAGAATAACAACTTATAAGATTTTGGGCTGTGTATATATATATATATATATATATATATATATTGTGTTACAATATTGGTAAACTCTTTAATTTAATAAATGAAACTAGTTGTATAAATGTTATACAATTTATTTTCTTTAATTTCATGTATTTCTTTCACTTAATTGACCTAAATTTTTGCAGGAGATACACAAAATTTTGATTTTACCACACATTGAAATAAGATTAGAAGTGAAAAAGAAACCAAAGTCACAATAACTAATCTATAAAATTGTTTATATTCTATAATTTGGAGTTTGATTTTTGTTTCTCAAAAGTAGTCTCCTAAAACATAAACGGAAAAACAAGGGGCTGCAATAAATGATGCGTCCCTCGCAAAAACGACGTTCGTACAACATGAAAAAGAAGCGTCTTTTATTTTTCTCATGAGTAAATGCCACGTGACCTACTTTATTTGACGCGTCATAATGCAATTGGCTGTCTACTACTCTTCACCGTTCACGACTCCAAACACCCGACTCCACCACGAAATTCTTCAAAATTGACACCACCACCACCATCACCACCACCCCCCCCCCTCTCCTTCTCTTGCTCTTCCTCCTGCCACCGCTACTTCCACCCACTACTTGAGCAAAAACGCAAAATCCCTCCCAATTTTTCCAGTGGAAACCTGAAATAACAAGGGAAAGGTAAAAAAATGACAGAGGAGAGTGGTACTAGGGTTTCGTCGGACAATCCCACTGCGAACACCGATGCTTCACAATCGAGGCAAAGGTAATAGCACGCAAAGAAACTAATAATAGACTAAAATTTATAATTCTCACGAGATTCCTAACTACTATATCGGACGATTTTGGTTTTACTCGATCTTCTTCTTCTTATTATTTTTTTTTATTCTTTTAGCTGACTGATATTAATTAGGGTTTATAGCTGCATTGTTATTCTCTGATCGATTTTGTTTATATCGTGGGAGATGCATTTGTAATAGTGGAAGGATTTAGGTTTTGTAGTTACGGTATTTAGCTCGAGAATTGGACAGTAAAAATTTCACTCGCTATTATTTTGGTTTTTCTGGGTTTGTTTTTGGTTCAGAATTGGTAATTCTTGTTGGGATGTGCCCCTGGATTTGGAAATCGGTGCAATTGATTAGGTACTCCTTTACTGTCTCCTTCCAATTTTAATAAGCGCTTAATGCTCGAGGAAATGACCTTCATATCATTGACCATTCACTTGATCATAATAAAATTAGGGAAAATATGTGCTTATGTCCTGCATAAGCGCCATCATAAAATGGTTATAACATTTTTAGTCATCTTGCTGCTCAAAAGAAAATAAGACAATGTAATCAAAATTGTAATGTGATAACAATTGTAATACTCCTAGCATTATAGGCTGCCAACATATGTTTAAAGGCTTTAAAAAATGATGACGCTGTGATTCTGCTTGTAGAGTCACTGGCTTTTGTTTATTGACATGTTGGTGACACTAATTGGATATGCTCATCATATATTTTCTATTGTAGATTTGCACTTATGTTGGCTCTCTCTCAATATATTACCTGTGTGTGGTTCAGGAAAAGGAGAAAGTGGGATCAGCCTGCAGAGTCATTGGTTTCAGCTGGGTTATCTGGTGTTGTCCCGTTAGGCAATATTGGAACTCTTGCTGGAATCTCTCTTCCTGGGCTTGCTTCAGTCTCTGGTGCCTATTTAACTAATCAGCTTGTAGCCAGTTGTGCAACCGTTCCGCCAGTGTTTCAGGTTCCTTCTGCTCCACTAAACAATGGTGTAGTGGTATCAAGACCAAATCAAGTAAGATCCTTTATACAATATATTTCCCCTCCTTTTTAATAACTCCTTATGCAGAATTATACATATATTGCCTTGCCTGCAAGTTGATCGCATTGCAGCCCCTTCCCTGGACTTATTTCTTTAAATATTATCACCACATACTCAAATTTTGAATTATCATTTTTTGAATATTTCCAGTTGCTGTTAAACATTCGCATATCGATATGTCTCTGGCCGTGTAATTTTTTTAAAATATTATTTTCAGCCTAAGATCCAGGATGAGTTAATAATAGCAAGAGAAATTGTTATAAATGATGCTGAGTCTTCTGTTCGTTACAAACTCACAAAGCGTCAAACACAAGAGGAGGTATATTTAGTTTGAAAGCGTGAGAGACACTTATTTTGTGGAAATTGAAGTGAATAATTGTTCTCTTCAGCGAAAAGTTTGGTAAATTGTTGGCTTCATCTTGCAGATTCAGAAGTGCACTGGCGCTGTGGTGATAACTAGGTTAGTAGATTACTGAAGTATTCAAGGGATTTTTTATTAGGTTTTCTTTGTATATGTTTTATCATCCATTTATATTGGTGAACTGCCACCTGTCTATAGATATTAGTATGCTAACTGTCTTTGCAGGGGCAAATACCGTCCACTGAATACACCGCCTGATGGTGAAAAGCCATTGTATCTTCACATATCTTCTGGGGCTCATGTGAGTATGATCTCGGATTCTTATTGTCATTTATGATAATTCAGTTAATGAACTTTTTGAGTAACAATGTGACTACATTTTTGCTGATGAAGAGCTTCCTTATGCCTTGCAACTGACCTACGTATTGACCTTTAAAATTATTATGTAAGATTGAGATCCATGCAACTATTGATTAAAGACTATATCTGACCTGGTCAATAGAATAATAATTTGCAATTATTTTGAGTTATACTCTAATAATTGAGTTGTTTTGCTTCATCTCACCTCCCTCTCTTATTTTGGCCTCGTGAATTGTAGCATTAGGCATCCCTTTGACCAAAATTCTATTTCTTAGTTGTATGTATGTGAGGATTATTATTCAATCTTTAGAGTTTAAAGGGATGTGACACATGCTTGTGCAGTTGAAAGATACTGCAGAAAGGATTTTAGCAGTTGATCGTGCGGCTGCCATGATTGAAGAAATGCTGAAACAGAGTCCTAACTTGCAATCTGCTCCGTCCATTTTTCCCATTGCTGGGGGCAGTGGGTTAAAGGTATACATGCCTTGTGTTGTTTGCCTGTTCTATTAGGCATTGCTGTTTTAGCTGCTGTTCAGAAGAAAGAACCCTTTAAAATACTTTGAGCTAAAGCAATTAAAAATTGATAAAGTTGTTTTCAGGCATTTGTTGCCAATCGCCATTACAACTCAAACAATTTGTAGTTGTTTTTTTTTTTTTTTTTTGGAATATCTAGTTGCTTTTTTGTAAAAGCAAGTAAAAGGTGAAAAATTGGTTTCAATAGCAATGACAAGTAGCCCTTATAAACTATGGTATTGAGACAAACCACAATGCAGAAATATCTAACTGATTAAGGTCTCTCAGGCACTTAGCACGTGTGTGTTTTTGGGCTTTGACGCAGACTCATCACTGAACATTGCTGCCCGAATTCGCGGACCAAATGTAATTGTTTTTTTTCTCTTTTGACTTCCCAGTTGTTTTTTTTTATCATTTGTGTGTTGTGGAGGATTGTTTCATATGTTCTTATCACTTTCAGATTCTGTATCTGTAGTGTAGAGTATTATACTGTTGTCATGGATTTCATTTCCTGTGTAACTTTTATATGCAGTATACTTTTGGATGAGCTATATGATATCTGTTATTCCTAATAGATTTTGAGCTACCCATTTCTTGGTTATAGCTGCAATATTTAGGTAGTTTATTTTTATTCTTATATTTTTTATGTTTGATGAAGATGAGAGATTCTAATGTTTGAAGCTTTCTCTCACATCTCCATACCATTGGGAGAGATTGTTTTTGTGTTGGTGGTGTTCGGTTTTGTACATGCAGGACCAGTATATAAATCACATTATGAATGAAACAGGAGCAACAGTTGTACTAAAAGGGCGTGGTTCTGGAAATCTTGAAAACCCAAATACTGGAGGTACTTTGGTTGTGTGCAAGATGACAGTCTTGCAAGCATTTGATTTCTACTGTTTGCTTGATTTTTTCTTATTTTTATCAATTTATCTTTGCTGCAGAAGCTCAGCAACCTCTTCATCTATTCTTGTCTGCCAGTAATCCAAAGAGTCTTGAAGATGCAAAGCGTTTGGCTGAAAACCTTCTTGATACAATTAGTTTAGAGTGCGGTGCCTCCAGGTAATTAGACAATGATGTTATTGTGTATGCATTGTATGCCGTGAATCGATTTGCATTTTGCTTCCTGCTTTGTCAGTTGTATCTGGGCGTTGCATTTAGGGCTTAGTACTCAATCATTTTGCATGAGTTTCTGTGTTGACCTGGTGATCATAATTCCACCAATCCCTTGCAGCTGCAAATTTTATTTTATTTTTGTGGATTAACTCTTGTTTTTTTTTTTTTTTTTTTTTTTTTTTTTCCAACTGTAATAGGGTTTCATCATCCAAGGTTTATAATGCTGTTCCACCACCACAGCAGTTATTAGCTGGGGTTCAGAATTCTGGGAATGAAAACAAATTAAATGCAATTCCACCTGCTGGTTTGGCATTATCCGCAATGAGCTCCACACCACCTATTCCTGCTACTTCAGTTAAACTCCACGTGACAAATTCCCAAGGGACGGTATATCAACCTGGAGGACTGATTAACTCGGGGCAACCTCAACCGAACTTGCTTGGTCAGCCTCAGCCTTCAGTAAGTGGAGGAACAAGCTACAGTGGATATGGTGGGATATATCCTCAGGCCACACCTTTGCAACAAGTTGCTCTGGCCCTTAGACAGTCAACATCTCCAATAACTTCAACAGTTGCACCCACGTCATCAGTTGCACTCACAACATTAGTTGCAAGCACAGCTCCAACACCTAGTACAAGCACCACACTTGGAAAGGAGAAGAGGCCTACCCAGAAGCGGAAATTTCAGGAGTTACCAATAGGATTGAAGGACCCTGCAAAATGTCATCAGGTATCTGTGTGATTTCTTGTTGGAGTATCTTTGTCTTAGAAAAAAATAGCATAGCATTGATAGGTTTTGTATGCCTGAGGGCAAAAAGGAAGACATTAAATCATTATAGGATTCATCCACATGACATTCAACTTTCTAGATTTTCACACAACTAGGTTTCTCTCTACAAACATACCTTACAAAGTCGTAATAAAGGGATTGATTTGCATTGTGCTTCTCTAAATTGTAATTTTTATACAGTCTAGATTTTGTGAACTTCTATGAGACAGAAATTAAACAAGCTTGTTAGGATGAATGAACTGTGATTTGCTTTTTCTTCAGAGTTAGTTTGTGCTTTGCAAATTTCCTATGAAAGGGTGGTGTAGTGACATCACAATTCTAATTTTGTATTGGTTGCCTAGTGCCTATGGATCAATATAACAATTCTTAAACGCTTTCATCTTGTAGTGGACAACAGCTATTTTGACAACATACAAGCATCGTCTTGGTTTGAGTTTAAAATGATAAATTATTTGTGAGCCTAGTAGGTCCTTATCATGCGTACGAGAAGCATAATCAAACAATTTGTTAGCATGGCTAGAATGCAAGATTCACTGTTCAAATTGTTTAGGCATTCGTCATTGAAGTTGTTTTGATACATGAATCACATTCATCCATTCCCAAGGCTTTCTCATCTCAAAAATAGAAGGATAACTTGTTATAACTGTTTTGAGAAATCTGTTATTTATCATCACATAGGGTGGGAGGCCTTTGATTTGAACTTTGAGATTGATAAGCATGGACAATTTCAAAATGATTGATATATAATGGCCATGCCTTAGATTACATGGTAGAATTCCTTATGAGCTTAGTTACCATGTGAACAGTTGCTTTGTTCCCATAATTGTATAACTGTGATAGTTTCAGGTTTCTGTATATTGGTCCTGTGATTCCATTGATTATTCATTATTTCTTCTCAAAGTATCAATTTATGCAATGGAATCTTATTTGTAAGAATTTGCAATACCTTGTGCAGCACATAGCAAAATGGGGATTCAGTTGCTGACATTATTCAATTTGTGACGTCTTTGATCCCTGTTGTTGGTTTCCAATGTGGATTATTTTCCTGTCAAATCAGAACATAGGCAGAATATTGTATATTGAAAGTTTACCAACAGCTTGGTAGTTCTGCCCACTTATGTAATGCCTAATTCATTGGCCAAGCATGAGTTTGTGCAAACTGTATGTTGGAGTTTGTCTATGAAAATTCTTTTGTTCCAACCTCAATTATCACTCATCTCAGTTTATGTATAGCCACTAGATGCATAATCTACAGATATCAGGAAACTGAATAATTTTTCTGTGGGTGGATGGCATTTTGTTTTTGTTGTGTTATTGATTGATACAAGTGTGAACATCTGCATTGTTAATAATTCTATGCCCTTTTTTCTTCTTAAGGGTGTTATTTTTTTTTTCCTATATGCAATATTTTAAGTCTTATGCTGACTTTCACTGCTTAATATTCCAGGTATTTTCTCTGACCTTCTATGAAGCTAACAGGCTGATGCTGGACCTCTCTGTTAGGGCCATTGGTTTGTATGTTTCACAGGATTTTCAGTTTGGACAGTTCCCAGAGATCGATTGTTGCTGCTTTGGAGACTCAATCAATGATCTATAAGATCTTCTGATTGGTTACTCATTTTAGGTGGCTGATAGCATGAATGCTGTAGACATGTTATGGCCAATGCCTCATATCTTATGAGAGGCACCACCTATATGCATCGTTGAGTTATCCTTAGACAAGTTCTGTGCAACCTTTTCACACCAATTCCACTAAGATTACGTGGGACAAATGCTATTTTTTCTTTCAACCAACTAGGAATTGGATCGAATACACCAAACAAATAAATATGCAAAGTAGGGAAATAATTGGCCAAAACAACTTTCTTTTGGTGGCAGTTTCCTCAAAGCTGCCATTAGTCGCATCTCTTTAACTAGCAGGAACCTGGTTTCCTTTGTTGGAATTCCTGATCCAATTAACTTTTACTAATCTTGCTAAATGCTTATTTTTGTGTTCACTGAACATGCAATCACTACATTTTTTCAGAGCCATGACAAGGAGGGACTTCCACCAATTTTCTTTTCCGTTTTGTTTGTGTATTTTCTGAACATGCAACATGCCTCGATTCATAAATGTGATACTTTAATGGTGGAGGGTGTTAAAAAGGGAAGAGGTCGACCTAGAATTACTTAGAGGGAAGTTGTTTTGAAAGATCTACAGTCTTTTGATATTAGTGAGGATATAGCTATGATCAAAACAGAATGAAGATAAAAGATTCCTATGGCAGTCTGTAGTTAGTTGGTGTTGCCTATCTAATTCATTGTTTTATTTATTAATATATCACATGATTTTAAATTTCCACTTTCAAAAATTTTTCCCGTTTTATACTTTGATTTGCATTGCTATTAAATTTTATCAAAGCGGATGTTGAAAACAAATGATTCATATAGCCGATCTCAACTAGTTTGGGACTAAGGCTTAGTAGTTGTTGTTGTTGTTGTTAGTGTTTTTCTGAAGAACATAGATTAGAAGGATCTCCTTTAAACCAACTACCTATACCCCATAGGTTATTATTTTTCCCTATGAAATTTAAAGAGACGTACCCCTTTACAACAATGAGCTAAAAATATTGACTGAAGCTTTCATTAGCACGCACACATGTACCTTTTGTTTGTTCCTGTCCTTAGTGAAAATATAAGACTGGCCTTTTTTGTCATGTCTAGCATATGCATCCCTTTTTGGATGATATATATACCTTACCTGTCTCTTAACGTTTCTTGCTAAGTTCCTATAATACTTTTATGTTGCTAAAGGGACAATGGCCTTGATGTTAAAATGTGACTTGAGATTGTTATTTTTTTTTTTCATGTTTATCTAATATCTAATTGATCCTGAGAATCTGTGCTTGCATTTCTTTTTCTTCTAACTTATTTAGGGATCAGAATTGTTAAAATCCGGTGAGGAAGCATCAGCTGATGGTGTAAGAAATATATCAACTATGCCAGCTCCAAAGAAATTAATTCAGCCATCACAGAATGGGATCCCATTACATCCCCCTAAAAGCATGCCCCCACCACCTCCAGGAACTAAATCGTCACTACCATCATCAAAAGGAATGCCACCGCCACCTCCACGAACCATGCCCCCACCACCCCCTCCACCAAAATTTAATTCATCAAATGCTGCAGACAAATTGCTCCAGAACAATGTTTCTAATAAAAGCAAATCTGATACTGTACCAGGTACGAAGATCTCGCTACCTTTTCTTTTCTACAGTGGTAAATTTTTTAGCCAGCATGAGCAGTGTCATTGACCGTAAAAAAAAAAAAAAAGAAAGAAAAAAAAAAAAAAAGAATGAAACAAATAACAAACTGCAGAAAAAGAGTGATTGGTGCTAAATGCTAATATTGAGGTTTGAGGGCATTATGCAGTTGATCACATTTAGTCATTCTCATGCGTGCTTCTAGTTCACTTACATTTTTATCTTGACCCACTCAGTTGTATCGGATACTTTGGTCAAATTAATGGAATATGGAGAGGAAGATGATGATCCTGAGGAAACCAATGAAGAATCAGATCACAGCAACATTCTTCATGGTAACTCTCATGCAGTGGCAGTTCGAAAACCTTTTTGGGCTTTATGACAAAGATTAGTACTTTAGTCAGTGGCATATTGGCAATGAACTGGAGTAATTCTTCTGTATATGTGCATGTGGAGGACGATCTTAATTGGTTTTAGATATACGCGGCAAAATGTTTTTTGAAGCGCGCCGCTGTATGATGTTCTGGAGTTTTGATGTCTTGGGCTACACTGTTTGTGGCAGTTGTTGCAAAATGGAATTCATAATTCGAGTAGAGGTGTAAATTAGTAGTTTGTTGTATCCTGAGTTAAGGAGTAGATTAAATGTTATTAACTGATACTTTGCTTCAAGATAGCGTCCTTGAAAGTCGAGGTTTCTAGGATATGGCTTCATATCATTTAATTTGTTGCGTTTGGATTGATAGAACAATTTGGAAATGAGAGATTTGGTGATGATATTTGTTTAATTTGCCTCCATTAAAAGTCAGCTTTCTCTTATTCTGAGTCTGTAAGTTAGGTTCATTGAATGGATTGTTGACCCGAATGCTTGGTTGACCTTGCACTTCCTTTTAAATAATAGTAACAGGTAGCCAGATACATTACCCGCAAAATTATACTACTGATCTATCCAAAGAAAGATAAATGTTTTCATAGGTCAAAATGACAATTAACTCTAAGCCACAAATTTTCATGTGACAAATTCTACGAATGTATCCAAAATTGATATCAATCATTCATTTAACATGGAACTTTGCACCACTTTTCACCGGGCCCTACAATTTTTCAATTGCTTTTGGTCAGTCCCTTTTATTTGGACTTGTATTTTGAAAGTGATGGACTAACCAACACTCTTTGATCATGTGCTTTTTACCTAAATGAAGCATTTAGCATTTATGATCCCAACTTGGCCACAATTGCAATTTCTAGTTGAGAGATTGTGATTGTTCGTTCTTGGCCATCCATCATGTTGATCCTGAATTGGATCTCCTGCAATCAACGACTCAAATTATCATAATAGATACATCAAATTAGATTTTAATTTGGATTTTATAGTTAGTAAAAAAAAAAAAAAAACTTATTAACTTAAACGACTTAAATATTATAAGGTTCATATTATCTTTTCCATTTTAATGAAATCATTTCATGTCAATAAACAAAAAAAGAAAAAAAAAATCTAATAAGGGACACCATACTTGAACTTGTCTTTGCTTAGGGTGGCCCCTGTGCAGCCAGACCCAGGACCCCAGCTCTTTTATCTCCCATCTTTTCTTGCAGTAGCTTCAACTTGGTTTTGACTCCCTTCAATGTGCAATCTGCCAACTGCAGCAACAGTAAGTAAAGCATGTGGCTCAGAGTGCAACCCAACTTAATGAACTCTGGCACCACAACTTGCATGTTGTGTACTATTTTACATAAAATATCCATACCTGTATTTCCCAATCAGTACCTTTTATCACAAAAGTTTGAATTGAAACTTGTCAACTTGGGCAGAATAATGGATACAAAAGCAACCAACCAAGCAATGGATCATAATCTCAATTTAATCTAACTTCTGTTATGATTTTTAACTCAAGACTGTAATTTCTTGAACCGACATTTAGATTACGGACACAAAGGTTGTTGTTATTTGGCATTGAAATAACTGTTTATTAATGAAATATAGAACTTACAAGAACAAAGAAAGACAGGATTACAGCAGCAGAGGGCCTAAAACTGAAAGCGTCGTCTGTTTTAAAAATACAACATTATACATCTCTTCTATACTTATATTATTATCTCCTGTGGGGATTGTGCAATGATCTTTGAGATCCTTGGAACAGATCCAACAAATAATTCTGTAAATCATCAGCACTGTACTTAATATGCTTGTCACTAACTTGATTAGAATGTCTTCCAACGAAAGTTCGATAGGCCTGTATCACTCTAACTGATGTAGAAATTTGCAAATCTTCTCTAAGCTCAGGATCAGGGATAATCCATGCTGTTTGAGTCCTGTAAACCTCCTCAAATGCAAGATAAAAGCTCCGAAACCTCTCCTTGAGAAGGGTTTTTGAGATGGAATCTGAATTAGAATTTCCCTCATCCTTCAACAAAGAAAGAACTGGACCCCAAGTTGCCCTCTCGTAGTTCAACGCATGCTGTTGGAATTTCCAGTTGCGCTTTCTTATCCAATCATCCCCAAATATATGTCGAAGTTCAGAATTCTTAACTTTTTGAGCCATGTAATGTATGTTGTTCATCAAGAAAATATGCTGTAAGGAAGCATCCCTATACAACTTGGCCTTATCATCAAGGTTGCATTCTAGAATTGCAGCAACTGATCGGAAATGAAAAGCCATTGGCGAAGCATCGTATGTACCTTCACTTGTTTTCTCTTCTTCTGCAGGTGGACTCATGTCAGGGGACAATGAAATGGGATCCTCTCTATTCCGATCCTTTAGGAGAAAATTGAGTGTGTCACGGTAGTCAGTAAGAGTGTTGACATAATTCATGACATATCTAGTGAGATGGTGAATTCCTCCTCCTGCAAAAGGATTTGGTGACACACTTGTTGCAATGGCATTCTCAAATTCAAGAAATGCTGCTTTCACAGCGTTGCCCAATCTCCCAAGAACCTCACGACATTCCATTCTAACACAAAAACCAATTTCATCTGAGTATAAGGAATCTATATCCGGAAGAAGATCAGCAAGAACTTCATACATATCAAGAATAAGAAATAACTTCTCTGGTTTATGGGGGCCAATAGACACCGCTTCACCAAAATTCAATAATTGCAACATTGAAGCCTTTGAAGCTTCAGCAAAATAAACCAGATTAACTGTTCCATGCTCTCCAAATATCTGTTCAGTAAGCCATTTCTCACTAGCAAGATAGACCCGCACAAAGATCTTCATTGCTCGAACCCATCTCTTGATCTTAGAATTTAAGCTTCCCCATTCCAGTTTAAGAACATCCTCAATGCTCAATTTCTCCATTTCAAGGATAAAGAGGCATTCATCCAAGGCATCTCTTCTAACACTAATATATGCCTGTGAACATTCATGACCATAATTGGAGATGAACATTAAATTTGCAACACATCTGAGATCAGGAATTACTTCCGGATTAACCAAATCAATGATGAATTCCTCCGAGGTCCGGCTAACACTATCTCTATTTATTGATTCCTCAACTGAGTCATCTCCAAGAGAGATTACAGAGCCAAAATCTGCAGTATCTTCTTCACTTGAACGAAAAGAGACATGTTCTGGCTCAAAAGGTTGCCTGTTTTGGACAAGAATGTGCTTGAACTCTTCCTCGAGCCTCACCATTGCTATCTGAAGGATATCATGCACCCTTCGCAACAGCTCCTTTTCCTCATCAGCTTTATCCAAAGATAAAGTCTCCAACTGTTCAGCCAACTTTCTGGCATCATCAACAGCATTTAGATAGTCGGTAGCTTCATCGGGACCAGAATCCCATATCATAGACTGATCTGTCTCCCAACTCATGATCTTCTCCTGTATAACATTTAGCCTTCCTTCCATCTCACTTATTCCCTCAACTTTGTTTTCATTGACTGTGGTCATGCTAGACAGTTGGGTGCTAAGGTCTGCCAAAATTTTCTTAGCATCATCTGTAAGGTTCTTTTTTGACCCCAATGCCCTAGCAATGTGTTTTGCTGCAGCAATTAAGTCTTCTTCTCTTTCCAATTCTGGAATTACAGAGCGACAATCACCCATAGCTACAGAATCCATAAAAACCAACTCTCAATTGATTCCTTCAAGCAATAGATTTCAATTCTCAAAGACCAGAATACCAAATGCAGTTCTCTTTAGATTGGAATTTCAAGCCTAGTACTTGTATATCTGATGCCAGATAATAAACTGTGGAAAAAGACAAATCACAAACTTGATCAAGTAAAGAAAAAGAATAGAAAATTAAAACTTGCAGTTGCAGTAACCATCAATAATTGATCATTTCTAACCACTAAACAAACCAAGAACAATCAATCCCACTTCATTATAGGTAATCACTTGCACAAACATGACTGAAAAGACCCAAAACTCAAGATCGCAAGAGCAACAAAGAAAACGTGCAGAAATCAGAAAAGGGATCTAAAGATATGCTATGAACAAAGACAAAAAGAAACTAAAGACAGAAATAAAAGTAAAATAAAACTTTTGAAACTCACAAACCTGAAAATGATCAGCAAGATCTGAAAGCAGGACAAAAGCAAGTGCAGCCCTGCAGATTTTTGTTAAAGATAGAAAGAAAAGTAACCAAGTGTACGGTAAGTACAAAGAACTGAACACCCAAATGACCTTTCTTTTTGGAGGTTCCAAGAACTTGCAGAATTTTCTTTTCTATTATTATATATATTATGAGATTCAAGATTTTGAGGCTACAAATATCTATAGCCGATCTCTCTTTCTTTACCTTCTTCTAGGGAGCAAACAATACGAGACAGTTGCCCCTTAATCCTTCTTGCTATGTTATTGTTTTCTGAAGTTCTGACCATTGATGGTCTACGCCAATTATCAAAAGATAAACAATTATCTTACCCTGTGGTGAGTACGTACTCAATACAGTAAATTAGTTATACAAAATAATATATTACATAAATAATAGATATGAATAAAATGAAAAATAAAAAAAAAACATTAATAAGAAAATATAAAAATAAATTTCTATTAATATGTTAAATTTAACATATATTAAAAGTACATTTTTTTCGTATTTTATAAATAAAATTATATCTTATTAATTTAATTTTCTGTTGAATAACTAAATAAGGGAGGAATCCATTTTATTTTATTCATTTAATAAATGCAACAAAGAAGTAGTTGAGAATTTTCTTATATTGTACGATCTAATTCAATTATGAATAGAAGCTCACAATACAAAATTTGGCCTCATATGCCATTTGAATATGAATTTAATTAAAAATAAAACATGGCTAACAACTTGTAGGGCACACTAATCATAATTTGATTTCTTTGTTTCTTTACCTTTTTTTTTTTCTCTTTTAATTATTAAAATTTTGAGAGTCAAATGTGCAAAATTTGATCTTTCATTGAGTCTCATTCCCATGTGCACTTCAACTTTAGAAAATGAGTAGTAATTTGAATTTTTGTTCCTCCTTTTTAGTGACAAAAACACAAGTGTTTTACAACTCCTATTATTTTTCAAACTTGTAATAATTTATTTTCTTGACTTTATTATAACTATAATAAAGGCACAATCAAAAGTGGAGTTCACTATTAGGTAGGCTGAACAGAAATCGTTTTAGGCTTCGATAACAGCTTTTTAAATAGCTTTTAACATTTTGATAAGTGAAAATGTTAAACATTATTGTTTTTTTATATTGATACTACAATGTTTGAAGTAGCTTTTAAAAGTTAAAGATAGTGTTTTCTAAAAAATTAATTGATATAATGATTAACTTTTTAGTATATTATGAAAAGTTACTCGAACAATTAACAATTATTAAAATGACCAATTTTGCCCCTACAGACTCTTAATTTTAATAAAAATATAAAATTTTAAACAAGTTGTGCTTGAACTATAGAAGAGGTCAAATTGACCATCTCTAGCTTTCAATCTAACATATATAATTCTTTCAATCTAGAATAGTAATTGTTATGGTCTTGTTCAATACCATGTTATTTCTAGTAGCTAACACAAAACAAGAATGTTGACCATTCTTTCTCATTATTTTCTTATTTATATTAAAGATATTTTTGAGATAGTTTACATTAAAAGATTGTCAAATAATATAATAAAATATAAGATTTTCAAAGATAGATTTCATATCATGACTAAAAAGTAAACATAGACCAACAAAAATTTCCAATCCAAACAATACTGACCAGTCTTTGATTTCAAGGGACAAAAAAGGAATAATATAAAATAATTAATTAGTTTGATTTTCAATTATTCCCACCAAATCATTTAATAAATTACAAACCAAACCCTTCTACACACCATTTTGCTTTCTCTATTACACAATTAAAAAGCTTTTCTCCTTTCCTTTTTGTTTCCCCTCCTAATAATAAATTTCTTTCAATGGTTAAAAATGAAAATTAGTTAATTCCCTTTGTTTACAACAATAGGAATACAGAAGAAACTAGTTAACTGAAATTCTGAGATAGTAATTTTTTTTTTCTTTTTAAATCACTCTCATTATTATTTTTCTTTCAAGACCTTGGAAGAGGCTCTCCTTTCAAAAATGATTTGAATAGCTGAAGGGCAGCTCTAGGCTTGAAAAGTGGCACTTCGTGACCAGCCCCTCTTACTGTTGCGAATGTTAAGCCTCCATATACCTCTGTCCACCCTCCCACCTTCACAAACCCACAAAAATCTCATATGTTACTTCTTAATGCAACAAGAAAAGCAACTAAATATTAATCTCAAACTGTTTCGGATCTGCAAAATTAACTGTTTAAGTTGCGTTTAGCCGTTAGGTATTTAAATAGTTTTTTACAACAAATTGAAAACTATAAAACCGTACATTTACCTCTAAAACCTAATTTAAACGCTAGAAGTGCCAAAGAAATAAGTACAAGAATCTATGGTTGTTTGATTAATATAGGCAAAGAAAGGGATTTGTTAACTGACCTGCTTCTTAACATACCAAGGATACCACGGAATTTTTGTAGCTAATTTAAGCTGTGCAAGGGAGTATCTAGTTGCAGTAACTGGCACAACTGAGTCTACATCACCACTGCAAATTTTTCAGAAAAAAAAAATTGAATTAAATCTTAAGAAAAATACTAATAATGCAAGATTGTTATAATAACAACAAAACTTTTCAACCTGAATACCCAAATCCTGAGTCCACCAGCAATCATTTCTCTGTAAATTGGAAGAATTGAAACTTCTGTATCGTTCCAGTTTCGATTAAGAAATTCACTGCATCAACAAAACCATGTACTATTTAGTTAGTTACACTATATATTTTCTTGACATATATAAATTCCTAGGCCTAATGATCACCTGCAGGCAGTCCACTTATAAGGAATTTTGGTTACATTGGCATGTAATGCTTTCTGTACATCAGGTCTATTGTAATAAATCTCAGCATATTTTTCAGTACAGGGATCATACCCAGAAATCTGTCGAAACATCTGAATGTGACAGAAAAAATTTTAAAAACAGAAAATGGAACTTCCAAACTTCTAATATATGATATTTGACAAAATTTACGTAATAAATTGAATATATATATACCTTATGAGGTCGGTGAGGCAATCGAGTGGTTTGGCGAGTCGATAAGCTGCCATCAGAATTATTGCAAGGGGGAGCATAAATATTATACTGATCAATGTTTCCAAATTCTTGATCCATTGCATAACTATATAAAGATTCACATTCATCTGATTCTTTTTGCCTGCGAAAATCGCACGTGTTTATAAGTTGCTGATATGTTCTATCAGAAATCATAGCATGGCTCCACCAGTACGTCACAGTTCCAAGGTTGTCATAGTAGTTATCTGTAACTGCATTTCCCACCTACATTTGAATATGTATAGATCAAACATTAATTTCATTTCATTAATAATGCAATAATACTTTTTTTAGTATATGAAAGAGATAGCTAATTACCATAATTCCTTTGAGATTTATTGGATGTTTAGATTTTTTATTGTACATCATAATTTCTCTAGCTAGCTGAGGAACATAATGGCCGGCATAACTTTCTCCGGTGAGATAAACTTGGCGGTTTTTGTATCGCGGGAATCGATTCATCCATCGAACAAGAAACTGCAGCGAGTCCTTAGCTGACTCATTAACCAAAACTCATTTAGATTGAAAAATATAAATGCTAAACAATTACGAAACTTTTTAAAAAATCTCTGACGTATAAAAGATATATATATATGTGTGTGTGCATTTTACCGGTGCGAATATCTCCAGTATCTTGCAAATCAGAGGTCTTGTTGGTGTAAGAGAAGCCAACACCAGCAGGAGTTTCCAAGAACAAGAGATTTGCCACAGAATTCCAAGAAAATTTGTTAAGATATAAACCTGAGGCTGTCTTATTTATTCTAAATGGGCCTATTTCCTCTGATGCTCCATAGGCCACAGAAGAACAACCAGGACCTAAAGAATTAAAATAAATCATAAATTAAACATAATCAAGTAATGAAATTTAAACAAAAAAAAAAAAAAAAAAAAGAAACATATATCATTGAACTGAGAAAGGTCCCACAAAGGATATCTTTTGTTAGAAAATGGTAATTGTAAGACCATACAGCTACAAACAATTGACTCTTCATCAAAGATTTGTCTTAATATGCCAAGATTCTTTTGCTAAGTTGGAATTAAGAGTAATTTATATTTAGTGAGACCAAATACAGACACAAAATATTTGCTTGAAAATTTTCAAGTTTGTCTACTGTATTGATTGCCACACCTACACAGGCTGACAAAAGCTAGCTAATTTACTGGTTAATGGCTGTGACCTAATAATGAGGGCCTCTTTTTAGTTGCTTTCAAGCATTTATCTTTCTGATTACCCTATCCACTGAGAGAAAAAAGAGAGAGAAATTTGTATTCAATTTTGTATTAATATACTTTCTATGGGTAACCACCATCATTACCCAATATTAAAACCTGGTTTCCATTTCCTATCCTACAAATTTAAATTTACTGGTAGTTAGGTCATTCATGTTTTAGCTATTGGTAGTTAAGAAGAGTGAAATGGCCAAATGGGTTGAATTCAATTTTCCATTTAGCTGTAGAGAGACATAGTATAGCAGAAGTAGTCTTGTCTTTGGACCAAATGTAGTTTAGTGTCTTTTTTTAAAAAAAATAAAAATAAAAAAAATTAGAGGTTCCAAAAAAACATTAGCTTCAAGAAATGTATAAACAGAGAAGTTCATTAATTGTGATGTCGGCAGCAAAGAAGTTACAGTCTGGCCATGGAAATTAATGAAAGAAAGAAAGACAAAACCATTGCATTAATATGATTGTACCCTCTAAGATAAGATCCTTGTTACCTACAAAAAAAATATTAATAATAATCCAATATAACAGTAACAGCTACAACTTCAGTTTCTTTCACATGAATAACAATCTAAAAAATTACTATATCAACATGCATAAGCATTTTGGGCTAGTAGCCAGGCCCAGCATTAGAGTTTCTGCCTTCTTTCTTACGGTGTTTGCAGTAATTTTTATTGCAGGAGCTCAGGAATTTAGATTCTATTAAATTCTTTTTAGAAATTATTGATTTAACTAAATAATAATAACAAAAAAAAAAAAGAAAGAAAGAAAAGGGTTTTAAGTTCTAACCTCCATTGAGCCAAACAACCAACGGTTTAGAGAGAGGATCATAAGTAGCCTCAGTAAGCCAGTAAAATAGAGCTCTACCAGCAACATCTTCAACAGTAACATAACCAGAGAATTGTTGGAAGGAAACCTTTGGTTGGCCAGGAAGTGAAATTATCCTGTCAGCTTCTTCTTCTTTGTTTACTGCATGATCAGCATTAGCAGAAAACGAAAGAAACAGAAAAACCATGGCGAGAAAGATTTGTCTCTTGGCCATGACTAGTTATGACAAGAGAATGAAGAAAAGAAAGAAAGAAAGAAAGAGGGAAAATGTTAAACAGAAGAAATGGGAATAGTCACTTCCTAGTTGTGTGTGTGTGATGGGAAATATGGAGTAAGCTACTCAGGCTGGAATAAATAGGGGGGAGAGAGAGAGAGAGAGAGAGAGAGAGAGAGAGAGAGAGACTCATGACTGATGATGATCTTTGAATGTCATCAAATCACTCTATATCATAACAACTATTTTGGGCACTCCCCTTTCTCTGTAGGTTACATTTCCTAGAGGGAGAGTGATCAAATTTGAAAAGACTAAACTAACCTTACAAGTTTTTGGTTTATTAATTATTAGTATTAAATCAAACCGGTTCAATTCAATAAAAATCAATAAATCGTAATTTTTCAAATGAAAAATTCATTCTTTAGTGATTTTTAATGTGAAAAACAAAAAAAATGTAAATAAAATTATGTTAGACCGAATCAATCATTTTGGTTTGATTTAATTGGTCGGACTAGCGGGTTTTATTTGTTTTTTTATATAAGACAAAATGAAGGATGACAATGAATGAATGGTGTTATGTGACATGTCCACATAAAACACTAACATAATTAATTAAATAATTCTCTACATATATAAAAAAAAATAAAGAGAGTCTTAATATTTGTCTCCATAACAAGGCAATGAGATCACATGGTTTTTGCTTGCCCATGAAACAGTCCCTTCAATCCTCCATTAATTCCTCTTTTAGTCACATATATCAGACTTTGACCACCTTTTATATTATATATATAAAATATATATTGACACTATGAAATCCTATTTTTCCTTATTAATTAAATTTATTGTTTTGGATAAGCTTTGGAAATTTTATTATGATTTGATAAAAAGAAGAAGAAGGTGTTTTGTCATATACGGTAGTAGTTGCATTTTTATTGCAAAGGCTATTCTTTTGGAAGCCTAAATTTGCAGCTACTTATTATTGTCTTGTTGCAGGAAAGTGCAGCTGCTCTACAACTAACCTAGTATTCAAAGCCCTTCCCACCAGGAAATAAGGGGCCAAAAGCCTATCTTACTTTTATTTCCTTTTAACTCATTTCATAACCACTCTCAATTTCTCTCTGTCACCCCATTTTTTCACAATTTGCTTTTCTCTTTTTGTTTTCACCAAATCAGCTAAGGTATTGTTCGAGAACAGCAGGATTTATCCAATTGTTAAGGATGTTATGGGTTTTCTCCTTGTTAATTAAAGTTTGAAGTTGTTCAGAAAATATCTTATAAATAATATATTCGAATGCTAGTCACGTTCGATAACAGCTTTTGAGTTAGCTGTTAGCATTTCTTATACATTAACCGTTTTATAAACAGTTAATAGCTACTACAACAATTAATATTATCGATCAAATTTTAAATATATACATTTTTTATATCCGCGAAATAGGAGGTTTAATTTTTAATGTGTATATGTTCATAAAAGCAACCATGAGTATAAATTAAAAAGAAAATATATATATATTTTGTATTGGGATGGGATAAAACTATTGGAAAGTAAGAAAATGAAGTTATTATTGAGAAAAAAATTTATTAAATGATTTGGTTACAGTTCCCTTTCCGTGCACGCGAGAAGGTTTGATTGAATTCTATATATGGCATTGTGTGTTAGGTCGTCGCGATAATGGCTATGATGATGGCTGTTTCGGACTTAAGACTTACCCTTCACAGTTCAAAGGGGACTCAATGCCACCCACTGTGCATAAATTTCTCCCACTATTTTTTTTTTCTTCCTTAACTTTATTGAGCACTGTTTCATACTTTTTCCTTATTTTTTTTTTAATTTCTCTTTCTTTTTATTTTTTAATTTCACTTCGGGTTCCAATTTTGTTCTACGGATTAGTTCAAATTGAATCAAATCAAATCGATTCTTTTTTATTAATTAATTATATATTTTATTTTTTTAATTTAATAAAAATTGAATCGAATCAAAAGAATTTCAATTTTCTTAAATAAGTTGAAATGAATCCAATCAATTGAGTTCACTAATACGATTTTTGCAAACAATGTTTCCAAGTGATCTATTTCTTTGATATAAAGCAAATTACACATGGTAAATCGAAAATTTTATAGAAAATAAAATATTTATTTTACTAAAATCAATGGAAAATTTTATTTTTATGTATTTATAAAAAATAAAATAAAATAAAATATATATCATGTGATGCATATCTCCACCCCATTATGATTTGGATTTTTTTATATGCATAATAAAAACTAAAATTATACTAGGTAGATGCCATCTTTGCTTGCTAATAAATATTTGTTGATAGCTTTTGGCAAACTCAAAATTTGCTTTTGAAGATTCCTTTATCGAAGTTTCTAATTTTGTCTTTTGGAAATTCACTTTGACAACTAAGAAGGAGATTTGATTTGTTGTCTTCCCTGTCCTTTTTACTTTTATTTTTTGAATTGGTTAATGCACTAATCTCAAATTGTAAACATGGCAATGTTTGGTCTTCTTTTTCCAAACACAGCAAGGACAAAATGCCCTCTCTATTAAAATGGAAATGTGGGTTAATTGAATATTCATCTCGTGATCTTTCGTTGAAAATCTAAATGCGATAAGTATTTGGAAATGAAAAGAGCACGTTATACGTATATAATACGTAGATGTAGTAGAAGCAGGAGGTGTATAAGAGTAGAAGTAAAAATGGTATTTATGAGTTAATAGTGTAGAGTCGAGATGAAAGCAGGGGAGTGGTTGGAACTTGGAAGCGAAGGCCCCCACTTTGAAAATACTACCGGCACTAGTTGGAGTTGCAGTTATTGAGGGAGGGAAGAGATAGAAAGAGAAGAAAGTCGCTCTCAATTAGTCAATGCCTGCACTGCACAATCCTTGAAATGCTCATATGGAGCCTTTGGGGCACCCTTCTGTTTTTTTTTTTTCAACACAAAACAACAACCCTTCCCCAATGAAATGACCTTTGATAACCCTTCCCCAATCAAACTATCCTCTTTATCCAAATCAAAGATAATTTATAAAAATAGTTACCGTATCTAATAGAGCAGGATAACATTATAAAAAAATTATTTATTTATTTTAAAAATATTCAGAATGATTTATATTTTAAAATAAAATATCTGTCATAAATCGATTTATATTTTAATTAATTAAACTTTGAGTGTGACATGATTAAAGGAACATGAGGATGCCCAATGATTCTAAAAATGTTGGGCTAGGTAGAAAGTGCCACCAAAATTTGACTGGCCCATCATTAAATGGTACATTGTCGTTTTGATTCATAAAAATCATAATTCGAGTTGGGTACAGTGGAAAGTCATTTTCTTTCTTTATCTTTTTCATAAATAATGATCTATTAATTATAATACTATAATTATTATCTTGGATTAATTATATTTAAATAAAAAAATAAAAATCTGCTTCCAAGTACTATTTAGGTTCTGCAACTGCAAAGAATCAGAAGAAGATTGATTCAGAAATCAGAAACAGTTTCTTGGATGCGTAGAATTGAACAGTGATGACGACTCCGTCTCTGTTCTGGCACGTGCCACCGATTTGGCCCTCTAAACATTGTCCAATCAAAACTTTCAAACCCATTTGTTTCTTGCATTGCAATTTGCATGCCTAACTTTGACTCCACATGATTTTAACTTCACATTTAAGACACTAATAAATCATTCCCTAAGCTTAATGGAAAGGGTGATCACCTTCATCTTTGTACTTCTAGTTAGGGTGAGCAGTGTTTGGTCCGGATAGAATAGCAGAATAGAATCAACTCATTTCGATTTGATTCGATTAGATTTTTTAGAGATCGGTTATGATCAGTTCAAATGATAAAATCGAATGATTTTAATTTTCAGTTACTTGCATATCGAACCGAATTGATTTAGAGACTATTTGATTTGAAATAACCTAATTAATTTGATAGAGTTTGGTTCCAAATCAATTTTCCACAATTTTCAATGTGATTTCGATCGACATAAAATCTATTTGGTCAGATCGAACCGAATGCTCCCCTACTTATAGTCATTTTATTGTAATATATAAACCTGATCTTTCTGAACATGTTGCTTTTAATGGGCTACGATATTGTTACGGTGCTCTTAATAGACTTTGATATTATTGCAGCTATTCCGATAATCACATTGTATAATATTCGCTGCATATAGTATTTAAATAAAATTTCATGTAAAGTTGATTTCCCACTTGCTTTGATTAAAAGCTTTCAATAATTGATATTAGTGAATAAACTTCTCTAATTTACTGAAATCTTTGACCTACCGACACATCCAGTTTAGCTTAAGTTGTAAAACATCATTGTCAAATCGATTTGCATGATAAGGTGTCCAAAATGGCTCTGCACACGTGCATAATTGACATTCGATAAGATTTGCATTGCTTAAAGTTCATAGAACATGGAATAAGTTGGTAGAGATTCTTCAAATCAAATTAATTCTGATCTACTGTTGATGTAACCACTGATTGAAATGTATTTCAACCGTATATTGAGAGTACAGTAATATTGAAATGTATTTCTACAGTAATATTACATTTTAATGGAATCTATATTTTTGTCAATAAAATTGAAATTACATAAAGAAATGTTGTGCCCAAAAATTAATTCATAACAGGATAAGATCAAGCCGATGAGACAAACTTTGATTGGGATCATATACCGCAATAGTCAGCCAAAGCAATTAATTAGAACCCCACCTGCTAGTGGTAGGACAATAGCAAGAGCATTTCATATGTCAACCACAGAAATCCCAAACACAGAAACCATATATATATATATATATATATATATATAATTAGGCTTTGAAACTTGGAAGTGTGTCCGAAGCTTAAGGTCATTTTCTTGGTGTCTTTTGGAAAGTTTGATTCTTTAAGAATAAATTAATTCATACATTTAATTTAGAATGAAAATGAATTTTGGAAGACAAATCCTATATATATAAATCTAGATTGAAGGCACATAATATGTTTAATCTAAGATTTTAATCTAATGCCTAACTTGATTGACATCATACCAGCTAATTAAGACCTCGGTACGTAACTCCAAAAATAATTGTTTACATTAATTAGTTTTTGGATTTTTGAAGTATTATTATTCTTATCCTGTACAACATGTTTTTATCAATTACGACATATAGTCAAAGCTATTTGTTTCCTATCCAATTATTACAATTGAGATCAATGAAAGCTGTGAAAAGATAGCTTCAATAATACCAAGATTTAATTATTATTTTTATAGTCTGATTAGTATTCTCACGTCTTTCAAAACTATTTAGAATGAAAATTTTCGGATTTTATCAATTAATTCAGCAAGATAACGAATAATTCATATTATATAATCCGTAATATTATTTCAACCAATTTGACTTTCAATAAAAAGAACAAAAAAAGATTCAGCTGTTTCTTTAGCATGATTGAATCAATATCTCAATCAGCAATTAAAGACAAGAAACAAAAAAATTATCTAGGTATCTTATGATGATTGATTCCTCTGATTAACATTCACACACGTGTAAACTTTACTTTTATATGCCAAACCCACCAAAAAAAAAAAAAAAAAAAAAAAAATACAATTCTTTGATCATTAGTCAAAGCTCAAAAACCGACTCCTTTGCTTCTAGTTCAAGGAGATTGGGGTCACCGTAATTGCTTTGGGACTATCTCCAAAATCTATGGATTGTTAGTACGATTTCATATATTTCAGTAATATTATATATAAATATTATATATATATATATTAGAAATATTATAGACGAGCCTCATCAATTGAATTAAAGATAAGAAATGCTTTTTTTTTTTTTCCGTCGATAAATGGTACTAATGGATTCATATGATCTGGTGCTTCGAGGTGCAGCGGAAAGAAAAAATAAATTAGAAAATGCCAATCAACCTTGCTCTAGTGGTTAAAAGATCCTGATATGGATGAAAACAGGTAAATTATTATTTTTTTTTTTTTTGGGTATTCCATTAAATTTAATATTTTTGACTTTTTGCAAGAATTAAAAAAAATAAAATCATTCTGATTCTAAAAAAATAAAATAAAAGTAAATTAACTACATTATCCTTTAATCTCTGTTTATCTAACTGATACTAATTTAGTGCAAATATTTAGATAAGAGAAAGATTGAAATAAAAAAAAACTAATATTATTTTGATTATTCTCAAAATGTCATCCTAATGGAATAAAAACAAGGTGAAAAATTATCAAATTTAACGGAACTAAAGAATAATTAAACAAATCTGAAATAAGTCCGAGTATTTAAAATTTATTACTGTCACAAGTTTGCAATTAAGATTTTGAACGTCTGGCTGTCCGAAACCTATCTATTTAGATAAACATATTTGAAAAATTGAATATTAGCTTGTACCCCAAACCCATTTTAAAAAAAAAAAAAAGTTCAAGATAATTCTTAATCTATTTCTATGATATTTTAAAGCATCAACAAACTAAAAATATATGACAAAATTAATAAAATAAATGGAATAAGAATTAGGAACTTGAAATTTATTTTTGATATTTCTATGATTTTCACTAGTTTTATTTTCATATTGACTCAATTTAGATTAGGTAGTCAACAAAATTCTATTTGGTGATGGAAATATGGTGAATTTTTTTTTTGAGAATTCAATTTGTTCTAATCCATTAATTAAATATAGTTTGGATGGGTAAGAGTGTTAAAATTATTAATATATTTGAGTATGATTATTTGAAAATAAATATTTGGTGAATTTAAAACGAGTGCGGATATTAAAATTTTAAATAATTTTTTTTGAAAGCAAATTTTAAATAGGTTTAGTTACGAGTAATTTACAATTAACAAGAACTTACTCACTTTCATCCCTCATTGAAGGGGTTCCAAATTAAAAAAATAATAATAAAAAGAAAAAAGGGTTATAAATAAAATATGAAAAACGATTAATAATAATAATTATTATTAGAGATTAGGGAGGTGGCAGGTGAGCATTAGAGCAATTCAATCTTGAATGATTGCTGGCCCAAAGCCAAAATTTGGACCCACCATTTCGGTTGGCTTGGCTACCAATTATCTTGTCTTTTAGGGTAAAATATAAAATTTGACCGTTACAACCTTACTAATTGGGCTAATTTTTGAATTTCAACGGTCCTTCTCTTCTCTGCTGAATGGAACCCTAAATTGTACCGTTGGAAACCCTCTACTTTAAAGACCAATCTCCATTAACCATAGCCATCATTCATGTAATTCCTGCTTCAGAATTTTCAGGCATCCATTTCACATTAATTCTTGACAGGAGTTGGGTTTGTCACAAATTTTGCAATTTTCTTTTCTGGGTTTCCTCTGCCTTATTTATATACAAAAATGGAGAATCTGCAAGAAACGCCAGTAAAAGAGCCAATGAAATCTGAAGATTGCAAAACACCGCCACCTCTTCAAGATTCTAAATCTTTAAACTCGAGCAATGATTTGCGCAAAAATTGCACTCCAGATCCTCTCAAAGTTCCCAAAGCATTTAAGTACCCAGAGAGGTATAGACAAATATAGATTTTTTTTTCTTCTTTTGTTCATCAAAGCTATTTAATTAATCATAATCTTTGCAGTCTTTCTTATTCTTCTGTTTTGTGGAATTAATTCATTTTAGGTATAGAAGCCCAACTGATCTTATGGTGTCACCTGTCACAAAAGGGATTCTTGCAAGAAACAGAAAGGGTGTTGGTGGTTCACTCTTGCCCCCTAGTATGAATCAGACTAAGGTATGTACCTTGGTTGGCATTATGAAATGGGAATAAAATGCAATTCTTGATTTCTTGGAATCAGTTTTTCATATATATATTTAGATGATTAGAATTTACTGACATCGAAGTTTGGTATGATTTTTAATAATAGATGTGAGTGTACATAAGACTTGAGTAAAAATCCGAGTTCAAATCTCCATCTCCCAGTAGAAAAATTGAATTTGAAAATTTGTTCCTGTTCCTATTCCATTTTGAAAACAAAATCAAACATGCAAGGTGTTGATACTTGATAGCTTCTCTTATCTAATTGCTGGGGCAGGTTCAAGAGGAGGTGGTATCTTTCAAGATTGAGATGTGAACATATTTTTGGTCGATAAAGCTGCAGAATCAGATGGATTCTTGAACTTGATGAATTTGTCTGAAGCAAGTAATCCTATATATTGTTTGTATTTGTTACAATTATTTATATATATGGGATGTACTAATTCATAGATCGGAATCGATCCTATTCTTGTGCTTGTATTTTCAGCAATTTTTCATTAGCACGCTCAAAATTGTACCATCCAATTTGTGTTTCATAATCAAAACAGTACAACTTTTTAATTGAATAATTATTGAATTTCACAATTTACTTTTCTCAGTCTAAAGCTTTATCTACTCATATTAAGTTAACTAAATATGAGATATGGAGCTTAATTAATTTTGTCACTCTAGACGAACTTCATACCATTGTACAGTGCCAACATCTCCATCAATTTCAAGTTCACAAACTGAACTTACCAAGAAAGAAACTGCATCATCAATGGTATCAAATCTTGCAAGATCTGGTGGCAATGACTTCTTTGGCCAGTTCTCAAGATAATGCTTCAACTTAACTTTTAACTCTTCTTCAGACACAAACTTCTCATCTTGTCCAGGTTCTAATAGTACATAAGTTTCTGTCCTCTCATGAACCCTTCTCCTTCTAATTGCACAAACCTGATCCAAAAATATATATCAGTAATTAATTTAACATAAAAAAAAATCAGTTGGCTCCAGAAAACAAATGTTGCAGAGAAATTAACTAATATCCAGAAATAAAGATCTTTATGGAAGGAATATTTACCCTTAATGAATCGCCGCGCAGGCTTATTGAGTTATGAGAATGTTTGAGTTGAACAGAACAAAATTTCTCATCATTGCCAACTGAACTTGCTCTCAGAAATGGTTGATATGTTTTTTGTTTCTGTATATCTTTACCTGCAAAAAATATTTGGATATATAGAGGAAACTGTTAGTAATTTGAAACAACTTTTTTGATTATGTTAATTAGTTGTTTGATTAGTCTGATTGTTTTGTTAATTTCATTATATTTTAGTTTTCAGTTTCTCTCAATGTTGATGTTCCAACAAAATGAACAGAACAGAAGTAACAAAAAACCTCAAATATTCTACAAAACCCAACTCCATTATTTCTATATTTTCACCATAATTTCTAATCTGCAGCTTAGAGGGAAAAAAGAGTAGAGAGAGCTTACAATTAAAACTCATAACTAGTAGCCGCTTCTCTAAGGTTCCTGCCATTGAAGCAGCACTTGCATTTGCTCTCATTTCTTTTTCCTGTGTTAGAAACAGTCCAAATAGTTAATAGTTAGAGCACATGTGCTAATGGAGGTTGTGGAGATAAGACCTTAAACTGAACCTCTACTTTCTTATATACCTTATCCTATTACTTTTCACATATTCATTTAAATACCCTTCTTATATGTGAATATTTCTTTTTGCCCCCTCCCTTTAATCTTTTAATTTCCCAGTTGCATATCACTCCAGAGTATTAGTGCAAGATAAAAATAACTATGGCTAATTTCAATTGATTTCTTAATCAATCGTATAAAAATTTTCAAACCTTAAATTGGACATGTTTATTAAACAATTTCCATTTAAATTGGACATGTTTCTTAAGTATATATATTGATTGAAATAAATTTAAAATATTTAATTAATTTAAAAACATTCATATGTTTAATATAAACAACCTATAAGAACATATAATTCTAAGGATAAAATTATTTTATATTATAAATTCACCACTCTTAGTAGTTTAATAAAAATGAATCAACCTATTTATAACCTGAACCCACGATGTACATAGTGAAAATAGGTTGTATTTAAAAGTTACGTTGCTAGAGAATACTTTGTTATTGTTACAAATAGAAAAAAAAAGATTAATATCGACCAAAAGCAGGCCAAAAACCAACATATCATCTCTTAAGGCAGCTGAATTTGAGGACAGATAATCTAGACTTGGAGATTATATTATTTGCATGTATTAACAAGGGAGAAAATCGTAGATTTTAGGCAATTTAGATGGCAAGAAATCCCAAAGAAGATTGTAGAAATGCTAAATTTGACTAAGGATAAAAGCTATCATGGTCAAATCCGTTAAGCTATGTTGGAACAAGTAAGACGTTATTAGACTCATCTTTTCCTGCGTAGGCAGTTTCCAAGTTAAAATTGGCACCAACTTAGTTACAACTGCGTTACACCAATACCGATATTTTCTCTTGGCCTTCCACTTCTTACCTTTATCACATGTAAACCCTAGTTGTCCCTCAATTTTCCTTGCCCTAGCTACTTCTTTCTTCCTTGTTTCCATCATTCTTCAAATTCTTGCATATACTGACTTTTATATTTGTTTCTTTTTTTTCTTATTTGTTTCTTCTGGGTGTTCAATTCTGTGTTTATCTTCTCCTTCAACAAGAAAAAAGATAAAAAAAGAAAGGAACCTTTGTGTTTAATTTCTCCTTGTTTGATTCTGGTTCCAATCTTTGGACAGGCTTTTCGATCGATTTTGGGTTATCAAATCACATTTTGATGAATTAATGTAAGTTATATGTTACGATAATTCTTATGTCAATTACATTTCTTTCATGTATTTTCTTTAGAATTTATATACCAATCACATTAGGGCCTTGGGATTTTCTAAATCTGATATTAAATAGTATTGCTTCTGTGCATTGCAGATTTGCATGTACAGGTTTTTAAAGGAAACAATCAGATTATAATTGGCGTTATGGATAACGAAAATGGGGTTGTCACAAAGAACAATACAACAAATTCAGAAGGAACTAAAAGTGACGAAATCGTTGCTCAACAAAAAAATTTAGGCACTTGTCCTTCAGAATTATTTTTAGATTCTGTGTCTGGTGATCCCCTTGTTGAATCCAAAGGGGCATTAGAAGTTTCTGATAATAATAATCCAAAAATGAGCGTACAAGAATCATCAACAACAGCGCAATCTGCTGGTGGGTATGATCCAAATCGGATTCCATCAGCCATTTTCACCGGTAAGCCTGCGTCGCCTATGGAATGGAGTCTGGCTTCAAATGAATCATTGTTTAGTATTCATATGGGGAATAATAGTTTTACAAGAGATCATGTTTATATGCTATACAAATCTGGCGAACTACCGAAACCCGACGAAATGAATAATTCCCCGCCTAACATGTTTCCTGTTATGGAAACAAGAAAGAGTGGAGACTTAAAAATGACAGAAGAAAAATTAACTGAACCTGCAAAAACGGAAACCCAATTACCAGGAAAGGAAGTTTCAGGGACTAGTAAAAAAAAAGCTCCTTCTGCAGAAGATGTTCGAAATTCATCGAGCAGTACGCAGTCTTTTCAATTCCCAGTGTAAGTTACCATATGAGTTCCTTTGAAGCTTTTGCTATGTTATGTGCAAAGTATTTCGTTTTATTTATGGAATATGTTCCTGAAACTATAATTGATGGACAATTGCTACTTTATTTTCAGATTGGAAGCAAATGTAGGAGGAAGTGCTTCTGTTAAAGTGGTAATGGACAAGCAGCCCTCACAGCAGCGGCAACAGCAGCAGCAGGAGGAGGCGCAGCCGCAAGCGCCTGGAACACCGCCAAAGCCTGCAGGGAACAGTTGGTTTTCTTGCTTTTCTTGCTGTTCTTTGGGTTGCTGATAGAGCATTTTGGATTGTTACTGTTTAGATTTATCAAATTGATCACTTGGTGAAAAAATCGAATACAGAAAATTGAAATGCTTGCCTTCGTCTGCAGGATTGAATCTAGATATGAGACTTGTTTAGTTTTAACGAGTCTTTTCTAATTGCAGACTTATGGATGCTTGTTGTCTATTTATAGAATATTTTCTTGGGCATCTTTGTCTTCCTTGAATTCTATAATAGTCCATTTCAACAGACATGCAGCGGTTCAACAATAAGGTGATAACACAAGTTGGATCTAAAAAGCGCATTTTGCTATAAGAGCAAAAATCTTTACGCTTTACTGTTCGAGGGATAAAAATATCCTGGTTATAAAAAAAAAAAAAAAAAAAAAGGAATTTGGATGGAAGGATCGTGTACAAAGATCTATCTGATATTCAGAAATTTGATTCTTGTGGTAGATTAACTGGCAGATTTTGGATACAAAGAACAATTCTAGAGATTTTTTTTTTTTTTTTCTTTATTGTAGTTAGTTCATCTGCGTACATAGGCCCTTTCTACAGCCCACACACGTGGTGCTTGGAGCACTGGGTTACCCATTTAGTTAGTTCTCATTATCATTATTTTAATTGGAGATCATTATTTTAAAATTCATCTGAAAATTCAATCAATTTACAGAATTAAAGCTATTCTTTCAAAAAAATCAGTATTTTTTGAAGTATAAATAAAATGAAATATTGAACTATTGAAGAGACAACAATTATTATCGGTGGATATAATCAAGGTAAGAAAATCATCTTTCTGTCTCTAATCATTGTTTTCATTTAATTATAAAAATATATCAGGAATTTGTCTTACCAATTAACTACTTATAAGACCTGAAATATGGAAAATGTGTTTCACTTTCGTTTAACAAACACTATAGTGTTTCCATCTATTTGCTTTTTATAGCTCACAACGTAATACATACGGGTGGCCACCGTTCGGAACCGCCGTCCGGTTCTAAAAAATTTGAACCGGAATTGAATCGAAAATTAACGGTTTTAGTTACGGTTTGAAACCGAATGATTCTGATTTCGGTTTCGATTCTTCAATGGTTTCAAAATCGACGGTTCCGGCTGGTTTCAGACTGATTCTGGTCGGTTTTATATGGTTCCAGCCGGTTTCAGATGGAACTAGAACCGTCGGTTCCGACTGGAGTTGGAACCGCCGGTTCAAGGTTTCAAAACTGGTGGAACCGGAACCGGACCGGTTTGGACCGATTCCCACCGGTTCGGAACCGATAGTTCTGGTTCCGAAAACCGGATTTTGGTCACCCCTAGTTATACTACAGTTGCTAATGTTTCTAACAAAGTGATATTGCTAAGTTGTTAAGTATTGTGCTAATGATGTGTGTTTTCTGCTAATTTGTTGGCTCATTAACCTAATTAACTAATTAGACATACTAAAATGTCTTAAAATTTTAATTTCTTTTGTTTCTATTTTCTTTATTCAGTTCAGAAGTTAATGAAATTCGTAAAGCGTGTTACAAAATCTTTTAATCTTCATTCAACATATGATTTAATATATCTTAGAAAACCATATGCAAAGCCGGATTCGAATCTAAAAATTTATGAATCTTTACCGGATAAAATATTAATTTCAATAAATAAGGAATTACAAAAATTCATAGATTTCTTTTCTAAAAAAATACATATTTTGTTTTCTAAAAAAAGGTTCACTGTCAGTCAATAAATTACATTAAAACAACAAGTAATATGTTTATATATTAAAAAAAAAAAAAAAAGTAGAATTGGTCCAGAAACATAATGAATTGAAGATAATGTTGGTGAAAGGGATAAGTCAGAAATTCCCATTCACATGCATCACCAAGATTATATGTAGACTATACATACAGCATAGCATTCCCTTCACACTAAATGATTAAGTAGATTCTTGTTTAAATAAAGACAAATTAATATTGTTATTAAATATTAAAAGGGCAACCTTAATTAGACCTTAATCATAATCATACTAATAATAAATATATTTAACTACAGTAAGTTATGCGATAACGTCACTTGTTCATCATCCCAACGTCATCCTTCCATCTAATATATCGTAATTTATCAGCAAAAGATTATATCAAGATTAGGAGCATAACCAAGAAATGTGGATTTCGTGTGTTAGTGTATCTATTTACTAATTAATAATTAAATCATGTAATTAGCTCGTAACATGTACTAATATTTGCTCTGCAATATATTGTGTTTTTTTTTTTTTTTACACAAGCATTTTTATATTTATAATGGTATTCAGGTAAAGTCGTTTCAACAACGGTGATAACGTGATGTCAAATGCTTATTATTTACTTTGATACCCTTTTCTTACTAAGGTGTTAAAAGTGTTGATGAATTGTTGTAAATTGTACAGACCATCAAATTGATACAGATCCAACCAAAATCATGATTTCAAAAAAATTGATATAGTTTGTGAATAGAATCTGGTTTTATTGATTTTCTTGAAGAGTGTGGGATGTCTCGAGTTTGAATCTTTTCAACCATAAAAATTTTCACCAATTTAACGAGCTAAAGAGAGAAATACTCTTATTATGTAACTCACTGTCTTATGTGGATCCGTTGAAATTTCCAAGTGAACGGAAGAAAATCGAAATAAAAATTGCTTTATTTATGAAAAAAATTGCTTTAATTTTGGCCAGGGAAATATATATGTCCTACAGAAATTGCTTTATATATTAAAAAAATTTTAATTTTCACCCACTTTTTGCCTCAAGTTGAAAAATAAAGTTATTTAATTCTATTTTACATTAATTTTTACATTTTAATTATTTATTAGATTGATAAATAAACAATTTATTAATATAGAATTCAGATATTGATTTGTTTCTATATTTATTATTCAAAATTATACAAAACTATGGCCTAGCCACTGTACAATCTGTATATGATGTATATCTAATAATTTGGTTTGATTTGAATGATTTTGACTTCCAAATTGTGATTCAAATCAAGTAGTTGGATTTTAAAATTTTACAAATCAAATCAATCACCAATTTTAAAACTGTAATTTTCGATTAATTTGAGTGGATTTTGAAAATTCATGAATCTCATAACTACCGGTGCAACGAAACCATTGGCCAAATCAAATTGCATTTATAAATTTGATCAGTTTAAATACCTTTCATGGTTAAATTCAGTTTAAAAATTTTAAAAATCACCATAATAAATTTAGTTATTTCAAATCAAACCAAATTAACTAAGAAAAAGCTTATCAGAGGCTATTTTTACGGGTGAAATTGAAAATTTTCATTTGTAGTTGAATATGAAATACTTAGAATAAGGTAATTGTGACATTCCCATTGAATTTTAATTTAGTGGCATGTAATTTTCAAAATTACGAAAAGTTTTAATTCCAAAATCAATAGCAGTCTTCTTCACGGATAGGACAGTTATTTTAAAACCCATCGGTCCTTGACATTTTAAACATCTGAAGGGATGGGGGCCCTGGATTATCTGGACCTCATAGAGACAGACAGAGACTTAAAATAAAAACCATTAATTATTATTATTTTTTTTTGAAAAAAAGAAAATGCAGGTTATCCCTTTACTTCCCTTCTGGAAGGACACCCCACGTGGACTCCTTTATCCATAGCCACGTTTTCAACTTTAAGGAATCTTTTTTATTTTCTAATTATTATTCTTATATTATATATTATAAACAGATCCCACTGCTTAAAGCCCAACCACCGTGAACCCCTTAGAAATTGACGGGGCTGATGCATTTATTGACCGCCAGTGGACCCTACTTCCTGTCTCGTGGACCCCACCTCCCCGCCCGAAATGACACTGCCCCAAATATTTTATATTTTGTAGTATAATTTTTTTTGAAAAGGGAAAAGGCTTGGGAAAAAAAGGTAAAGAAAAGGAATTAAGGAGAACTGAAGAAGGAAATGAAAAAAAGGAAAAAAAGAAAGAAAGAAAAAGAAAAGAAGGAAAAAACGCGTTTTCCTCAACTGGTTACACTGTTGAATCCTCTCTCTCTCTCTCTCTCTCTCTCTCTCTTCATTTCTTGCTCACCAAAATTAGGGTTAGGGTTTCCAGAAAAGAAAGGCCCTTTCTTTACTCTGCAACTAGTGAGAGAGTAAGGGTTTACTGTTTAGTCTGTAATGGTTTTTGGAGACCCTTTTGGGGGTTCTAAAATGGGTTCTTCTTGTTTTTCTTCTTCGGTTATCAAATGGCATTCTTTTTACAACTTGAGGCTGTTATTTGTCTTTTGGGTACTATCTTTCTCACTGAACGTTTTAGTTTCGGGTGATTCGGACAAATCGGTGTTGTTGCAGTTTAAGAATTCGGTGTCTGACTCGTCGGGGCTGCTCTCAAGCTGGAACCTGATCAACTCCAACCACTGCTTTTGGGCTGGCGTGTCTTGCGACAACAACTCTCTTGTAGTGTCCATAAACATCACTGGGCACAGCAGCAGCAGCAGCAGCAACTACAGAGGTCAGAACAGTGAAAATGGAAGCCCTTTCTTTTGCTCTGGTTCTGTTCAGTACCCGCTCTATGGATTTGGAATTAGGAGAGACTGCAGGGGTGGTTATGGTGTTTTGGTGGGGAAATTGATAGCTGTTTTTGCCAAGTTAACCGAATTGCGGGTCCTATCATTGCCTTTTAATAGGTTTCGTGGGGAGATACCTAGTGAAATATGGGGAATGGAGAAGTTAGAAGTTCTTGATCTGGAAGGCAATTCGATATCTGGGTCACTACCGATTTCCTTTGCCAGGTTAAGGAACTTGCGGGTTCTAAATTTAGGGTTTAACAAGATAGGAGGAGAAATACCCGATTGGATTTCCCATCGTAGAAATTTAGAGATCTTAAATTTATCTGGTAACCGCATTAATGGTACGGTACCTGCGTTTGTTGGTGGATTTAGGGGTGTGTATTTGTCACTCAATCAGCTTGGTGGGGCAGTGCCTAATGAAATTGGGAACAGTTGTGAAAAACTTGAGCACTTGGACTTGTCAGGTAATTTCTTTGTTGGAGGAATTCCTAGTAGTCTAGGGAATTGTGGTAATTTGAAGACATTGTTGTTGTACTCAAATTTGTTTGAAGAAGTTATTCCATCTCAACTTGGTAGGCTTGGAAAGCTTGAAGTGTTGGATGTGTCTAGAAATAGTCTTAGTGGACCGATACCTCCTGAACTGGGAAATTGCTCTGTTTTGTCTGTGCTTGTGCTTTCAAATTTGTTTGATCCATATAAGGATGTTAACAGTTCGAGAGGGGATTATTTGTTGGATCAACTGAGTTCTGCAAATGAAGATTTTAATTTTTTTCAGGGGGGTATACCCAAGGAAATTATGTCTCTTCCGAACCTGAGGATGTTGTGGGCACCAAGTGCAACTCTGGAGGGCAGCTTGCAAAGTGACTGGGGTGCTTGTGAGAAATTGGAGATGATCAATTTGGCCCAAAACTTTTTCTCTGGGGAAACTCCTCGTGAGTTAAGTAGCTGCAGTAACCTATGGTATCTTGACTTGAGTTATAATCAGCTCAAAGGGGAGCTTGTTGAGGAGCTTCCAGTTCCTTGTATGACTGTGTTTGATGTTAGTGGAAATTCCTTAAGTGGTTCAATCCCAAATTTCTACAGTGGCAATTGCAAATCAGTTCCTTCGGCAAATGGATATCCCTCCAGCATCAATGTTCCATCATCTGCCTATATATCATTTTTTGCCAACAAAGCTATGTCTGGAAGTCCTGTACAGCTTTTCAGGGAAGATGGTGAAATTGCAGTCTTTCATAACTTTGGGGGCAATAATTTTACTGGTAACCTCCAATCTATGCCAATTGCACCTATGAGGTTAGGAAAGCAAACTGCTTATGCGTTTTTAGCTGGAGAAAACAAGCTGACTGGGCCATTCCCAGAAATTTTGTTTGAGAAGTGTGATGGATTGAACAAGTTGATTCTTAATGTTAGCAACAATAAAATTTCAGGCCAGCTTCCAGCTGATATTGGTACAATGTGCAGATCACTTAAACTTCTGGATGCATCTAGCAATGAGATTATTGGTTTCATTCCCCCTAGTGTTGGTGAATTGGTGTCGCTGATCTCTCTTAACCTTAGGTGGAACCTTTTGCAAGGTCAGATTCCTACCAGTCTTGGTCAAATAAAAGACCTCAAGTATCTTTCCTTGGCTGGCAACAAAATAAATGGTTCTATCCCGTATAGCTTGGGTGAGTTAAGGTCTTTAGAAGTGCTGGATCTTTCTTCAAACATGCTCTCTGGAGAGATTCCAAACAATCTTGTGAACTTGAGAAACCTGACTGCTCTCCTACTCAATGATAATAAACTTTCTGGGCAGATTCCATCTAGTTTGGCAAATGTGACTATGCTCTCGGCATTCAATGTGTCCTTCAATAACTTATCTGGGCCACTGCCTTTGAGTAACAATTTGATGAAATGTAGTAGTGTTCTTGGAAACCCTTACCTACGCCCTTGCCATGTTTTCTCCCTAACAGTGCCAACTCCAGATCCAGGAAGTGCTACTGGAACACAAGGCTATGCTGCTTCACCAATGACCCAGAGCCAAAAGAGTGGCAACAATGGTTTCAATTCAATTGAGATAGCATCAATAGCATCTGCATCTGCTATTGTTTCAGTTCTTCTAGCTCTGATTGCCTTATTCCTCTACACCAGAAGAGGGAGTCCGAATTCCAAAATCATAGGGTCCAGCAAAAAGGAAGTAACCATTTTTACAGATATTGGGGTTCCCTTGACATTTGAGAATGTTGTGCGGGCCACTGGGAGTTTTAATGCAAGCAACTGCATTGGCAATGGAGGGTTTGGTGCTACTTACAAGGCAGAGATATCTCCTGGAGTCTTAGTGGCCATTAAACGACTTGCTGTTGGACGATTTCAGGGTGTTCAGCAGTTTCATGCTGAAATTAAGACCCTTGGAAGGCTTCACCATCCAAATCTTGTCACGTTGATTGGTTATCATGCCAGTGAAACAGAGATGTTCCTCATATATAATTATTTACCTGGTGGTAATTTGGAAAAGTTTATTCAGGAAAGGTCCACCAGGGCAGTGGATTGGAGGATACTTCACAAGATTGCTTTGGACATAGCTCGTGCACTTGCCTACCTGCATGATCAGTGTGTACCACGCGTGCTTCATCGAGATGTCAAACCCAGCAATATCCTTCTAGATGATGATTTCAATGCCTATTTATCTGACTTTGGTTTGGCCAGGCTTTTGGGAACTTCTGAAACCCATGCCACTACTGGGGTAGCTGGAACTTTTGGTTATGTTGCTCCAGAATATGCAATGACTTGTCGTGTTTCAGATAAGGCTGATGTCTACAGTTATGGGGTTGTGCTTCTAGAGTTGCTCTCTGATAAGAAAGCTTTGGATCCATCTTTCTCATCATACGGGAATGGTTTCAATATTGTCGCTTGGGCATGTATGCTCCTTAGGCAGGGCCGGGCAAAGGAGTTCTTTACTGCTGGGCTATGGGATGCAGGTCCTCATGATGATTTGGTTGAAGTCTTGCACCTGGCAGTTGTATGTACAGTTGACTCACTCTCTACAAGGCCTACAATGAAACAAGTTGTGCGACGACTAAAACAACTGCAACCGCCCTCATGCTAGTCGTTTGATAAGCTTTGTATTTGATTAACATAGTAAATTTGTAGAAGGTAAAAACCCCATTGTAATTCATGCTCTCTCAGTCCTCATTGGGCTGCCCTTAGGTAGAGATCAACTGTAGTTATTCCCACTTGTAAATTGTAATATAGTTCTTGCCCCCATTTTTCGATGCTGTTTCCCTGATAGGGGGCTCGCTGATGAATCTGCAGAAGAATGCAGTTGTTAATTATCCCACTCTGTATACGCATCTCAGTTCCATTTGTTTAATAAAACCATAGAGCAGATGTTTTCTGAAAATTTTATTTGTCAGCGTATGTTGAATCACGGCATATTTTATTTGTTAACCTTTGAATATTAAATGTTGGGAGTGTTGCTTGCAGTTCAAATGCAGAGTCCAATGAAAGGAAAGTGTTGCGACTCGTGAGGTCAGAAGGTTCTAAATTATATGTTAGTAAGACTGTTGATTAATATGTTAAAGTAATTACAAAGCTGAAACACCAACTCTGTAATCTCCTAGTTTAGCAAGATCATCCTCACTCTAACACGGCTGAAATGATTCTTTTAGAAATAATTTCAGTTCTGACGGTGAAAATTATAATTTATTTAGACTAGTTTTGTTATTGGTGAAGGAACCAAGTTGTTAAAATATGTTCCATCACCAAACTTTGCAACAACCGGCACTACATCACATACAGTTAATTTCCTAATTCAATTTCACAGAAGAAAACTGAAATTGTTAAACAAAGTTTAACTCTAGTAACTTTTTGGACTTGTTCTGTACCTCAAGTCTTTGATTAAAAAACTCAGCACGAAAATTAAGATTACAAAAGAGGATAAGGGCTAACAACTATATGCTTAAGGGGGTGAGCTACATCACCCCCACCAGCATGCTTGACAAATTCAGCCGGAGAGAGAAAGCTTCCATGGCAGACACACACTATTCTCACCTCCTCACCTTTTCTATACCGGTAAAGAAAACCTTCTATTCTTTTTCCATTGGGACCTTCCCCTTTCGTAGACACACAAGGCATGTCTTCCAATATATTCCTCACCGTGTCCTTAGCTCCATTTATGACTGTTGGTTCATTCGATCTGCTAATTACCATTGCAACATCTGCAGGACTGCTAGGTTTCCCATTGATTGTTGATTTAGGGGTGACCGTCAATTTCCGTGCACGCTCTGATAAAGATTGAACACTTACACGGCTTCTTGCCTCAATACAGTTGTTCATTCCTACATTGCAACAAATGAATAAAGAAATAAGACGTCAGACAAACTAATCTGATTAATCGCTTGTTATACAGAGGTGTTTGCTCTTCGCATTGATATAAGATAGACAATACTGGATGATAAACTTAATAAGCAATCATATATCAATAGGGTTGATGTCACATATCGATATCATGAACATTCAATAGGCAATTATCTCCAATTGTGTTACCCCTTCCAAGGTATGCATATAGATTATCACCTTTAGAAGTACATGCATGTTTTCTTCTATAAAGCTTGATAGTTTATAGTTATACACGGGATACATTGTTTGTCTAAAGCTGAAGGAAGATTTTCAAAAAATAAATCCATGGACAGCCAGAAAAAGAGCATTCATTTGGCTTTGGATTAAAGGTATGCTGATTGCTACTGATAAAGGGCATCAAGTGCTGCAAGCTGGGCTAGATCCTAAATTACTGTTGAGTTTTAAACCAAAAGTATTACAGAATCAGGGAACTATAAGATACCCATATGATCAAGAATTCGAGTAGAACAAAGGGTATGTTTCCTTTTAAATGATTGGTTATCAGAAATACATTCAATGCACACATGCAAAAAATCTCACAAACACACACACAAAAAGAAAATTGCAAAGTTAAAAGTTGTAAATAAAATTTTTAATTGTTTTATGATATAAAAGCCATTTGAAATATTGGAAAAGTTTCCATAGATTTGGCTCATCTCTCTTCTTAATATGCAATTTGTCAGACATCAGTTTGGAGAAGCATCATATACAATTGAAATTAAATACCAAGTTTTATGGACCAAGCAGAATTTATCTTCCTATTTTAGAAGCCATTTAAGTGTAATTCAAGTTCCTTAACTGCCATGCAATATTCTGCTTTCAATCCCCCACATAAAGAGATAAGATAGACAATCTCCGGTTAAATGCTACATTGATCATTTGCCTTCCATCATTACATTTCCCTGACCTAAAGATTTTCCCCTCATAAGGGAAAGAAAGGGAGGATGTTAGAAGTCTACTACCAAGAAGTACAAAATTCAAAATTCCAAGTAGTATTCATTTTCCATTTTGATCCTAGGATTATAGGCAGATTAAACTCGTCTATCTATAAATGTCACAGAAACGCAATATACAAAAAACCAATGGCAAGACTAAATTCGTAAAGCATTTCAAACATACCATCCAAAAAAATGAAGTTCCTCATTTATTCAAATGTTTTATCTTTAAATAAGACACAAATAGAATGAAACATAATAATGAATTATTATATCTAGCTTTTATATTCTCATTTATGCCCAAACCAAATTCTTGAAAGGAGTCATTGATGTTTTCAGCCGTAGTCTAATTAAAACATAATTTAAAAACACAGCGAAAAACTAAAGACTCCCAATTTCTGTCATGAATCTACTCATCAAGCCCAATGGAATAAAAAGAAGCATAATCCGAAAAAATAAAAAGCTTGTTCAAACAACCAACATCAAAACAACACAACAGTGACAATAAGATCAATCAAGCTTCAAATGAGCATGAAAACAGCATTTGAATCAAAATTTAAATACTAAGTCAGTCAACAAAAAACCAAAAAGGAACTAACTTGCACCATAAATACCGTAAAAGATTTATAACCATAAAAAAGAAATAAAAATGTTACCTTGAACTTGCTGGCTCTCAGATTCTGACCCAGATGACCCACTCCCCTGTGATCCAATCGACCCTTGTGATGATGGTAAAGCCCCTTCTGCACCAGCTCCAAACAACACATTGAAATTCTTAAGAAACTGTTCTTGATGATAATTACAGTTAGTATTAATAGTGCCATTTTCTCTTTTCTCTTCCTCACAGCTTTCTTCTACAAAACCCTTATTTCTATCTTTTACTGCTTTCAAAATCCTTTGTTTCTCTGACCTTTTCCTTTTAGCCTCCATTCTCCTAAGCATCTGCATCTCCTTCCTTTTCCTCCACTCCTTATCTGTCTCTGTAGGCAAAGAACAAGTCCTCACAAGATTAGTACTACTAACTACAGGTATCATATACGCACTGCCATTTTCCCCTGTAGGGTAAACGAAATCTGGTATTGAAGATGATCTAGTAAGCTTTTTGGCTCTTGGGTCCACACCAAATCTGCCATTCAAAGAAAGTCCAAGGCTCAGCTCTATATCTTCTTCTTCTCTTTCTTCTACTCCATTGATTTTGTGATTCAAATGATTCCCTGACATTAATCTTTGCAACAAATCTTTAGCAAAAGTATTGCTCATCGATATTTGCTGATGTTGTTGCTTTTGTTGTTGGGTTTGTGTCTTCAGATGTTTGTCTTCTTGCACCATTCGATTAAACAAGGAACTTTTAAGCAAAAACAGCAAAAAAGAAAAAAAGAAAAAGAAAAAAAAAGCCTATTGATAAGAGTTCAAGATTAACCAGAAGAGGAAATTTGATTTCGAAGTGAAATCACAGCATATGCAAACGAGAAGTTTGAATTCCAAAAGAAAAACAATAAAACTAAACTCGAAATTTCCATTTTCTCCATTGAAAACTCATATTGTCGCTACAGAGACCAAAAAGCTTTCTACTTTCCAACCCAAGGTTCTCCGGCAGACAAAAATGAAAGGTTTGAAGGAGAAGCTTGAGAGAAATTTTAGAAAGAAAATGAGAAACAAAAGCAGAGAGAGATACACGTTAGATTTCAGATGATGTTATTAGGATGGAAGGAAATGACGAAAGAGCCCTTGAAAGTTGAATCAGAAGCAGAGAAGTGACACGTGGAAGACATGAAGGAAGAGAGACGGGCCACGTGGAATTGTGAAGTAGCAGATTCCAAGGAGACGCCAAAGCAGCTTCACCAACTCCTTGGTTGTAAGCGAAAAGGGCTGTCTGATGGAAGTAGGCTGTTTCTATATATTATTAATTAAATAAGACACGTGTCGTGCTATGAAATTTGTAGGTTGGATTGGTTCGCCACTTGTCCTTTTTAAAAATCTACAACTTCCTTTCTCCACGCGCCCCTATTCTTTATCTATAGATATAGAGATTTTTTACGCTTCCAGTGGGGTAAAAAGTAAAATTTTTGATAGAAATAGAACCCTAGGTTACAATATATATTATTTAAAAAAGTTTTTATATGAAAATTAAAGGAATAATTAATTATCTTTAATCAAACAGCTAAATATACTGTTAAAGTGAAAACCGTCAAAACTGAATCAAATCGTTATAAATAAATATAGTTTATTTAAATTCTCAAATCACTAATAATTCAATATTCTCTTCCTCTTTAAAAGATAATGCACATTTTATTTTCACACAAATTAAAATATAACAATTATTATGGTTAAATGATAATTTTATTTATATATATATTTTTTATTATATCATCTTAAATCAGCATGACCATGGTTCCGGTTATAAAAAAAATGGAATAGAAATTGAGTCGCTTTTAGATGATTTTTAAAACGACTTTAAAATCGCCGATTTTAAATTGATATTAAATAATATATTTTTAAAATTTTTTTAATATTTATAGTTTAAATAAATAATAATAATAATAATACTGTTAAAAAAACTAAATCAATTTAATAGAAATTCTTAAAAACTACTTTAAAAAACTGTAATAAAACAAAAAAATATGTTGGGAGTTTTTTAAGAATATGTTTTTCACGCTTTCAAATCGAAATTGCCGGTTTTAAACCAAAATCGCTAATTTCGGTTTCCTAAAATGGAGAACCAAAATTGAATCTTAAGTTCACGGTTTCAGTTATGGTTTTAGAACCATAACAGTTGACCACGGTTTAGTGCCACTGATTTGATTTTGGTTCGATTCCAGTTTGAAACCGAATTGTAGTCATTTCTATTTTAAATAACACGTGAGCAATTATTATATTAAAATAATAAATAAGGATCAATGAGAGTTATTGAAAATAAGATAAAATTTAATAGCATAATAGACAAATTAAAGATTAATTATATTGTAAAAAAGGAAAATGGATTATATTTTGAAACAAATCAAAAAGGAAAAATGAATTATCTTTTTGTGACAGAAAGAGTACGATGATTTTTTTTTCATTGATCGGTACGTATTCGATATTAATTAAATCATATAGTTTGACACTAATTAAATAAATTGTTTAATTATCTATGAAGATTGTTTACGGGGAAATATATTAACACTATTGTTTAGGGAGAATTTTTGAAAACTTTTTTAATAATAAATGTAGAACAAACTAAGGCTAATAACATCAATATTTGAATAGTATATGGATCAATTGCGTAACTTTTGTTTATGGAGAAGGCAAAATCTAAATTAATGAAGAAAATGAGGGGCAAATAAGTTAATTTTAAAAAATTTAATGTTTCTTAGACTTAAAATTTAATCCATAATTGAGTAATAAATATACAGGTAATTGAATTTGTGCTTTGTGTCACTTTTGCACAAAATAATATAGTTATGTTCAATGTATATAAGTAATTTTGTATGGTTCTATAGGAAAAATCCATTCCAAATTCTTTAATAATCAGAATATATACATACATTCAATCTTCAAATTGTAACTTTAACACTTTTATCTTTGATACACTGTGCACTTAAATTTATAAATTTTAGTATTACTGTATATTTTATAATAAAATTAATATATTTTCTGATTTTAAATATTTATATGTAAAATATAAATTTCTTGATATAATTTGTGTAATAATTTTTATTTTTTTTAATTATTTGATATGCATTTAATTGTTATAACTTTATAAACAGAATCGTTTAATAAAATAATTTTAAAAATTAAAATATTTAATAAATATAATTTTATATAATAAAATTAAAGTAAAAATTGAAATATTATAAAATTTAAGAGTAAATTTATATATAAAGTATTACAAGGCGACGAATGCGAAGAAAGTCTCGGGATTCATGTTAGGAATTTCCATTCAAATGCGGGAATTGGGACTTGGGAGCAGTGAAGTGTTACTTAAACAAAATATTTTGTTTTCTAATTTCTACAAAATTATAAATAATTTCATTGGCAGACAATAAAGGGAAAATGTCTATACACAATTTTTATTTAAGGCAGCTTTTGTTTATGAAAAACAACTTATTTTGGGAAAAATATTTTTCAGGACAACTAGTTTTCTATTTTTAATTATAATTAGTGTTAGAATTCGCGCGATGCGCGAAGTAATGTTAAAAAATGAAATAATTTTTTAATAACTTCGACATAAATATAATATAAAAATTAAACGGTTGACATGAACACGACACGTTTAACCCGCTTAATATCATAAATAGGTTAAATGGATCGTGTTGTCCCATATATAACTCGTGTAACCCGCTTAATATTATAAATAGATTAAATGAATGTGTTGACCTATATACGATCCACTTAACCTGCTTATAGTATTTTAAACTTTTTTTACCTATTTAACTTCAATCATATTTAAAAATAAATTTTCACACGTAAAATGCATAAATTCTTCAAGATTCATAATTAAAATAAAAAAGCAATACAACAATAAATTTTAAATAGGTTTTAGTTCGAGTGTTTATATCTAACACTAAAATTACCTCTTTACTTTTAAATAAATGGGTCACTCACCTAACCCTTGTGTTAACCAGCGATACAATACGTTTATATTTGTATTATAAATGGATGGCTGGTTTATGACACAAAGTTGTTTAACCTCAACTCTAACTCATTTATTTCACGTGTTAGGCGAATCATGTTCACTTGTCGTGACCCATTTTGACACGAAACGTGTAGATCTCCTATTTTTTTATTTAATGTTTATGATTTATTATAAATGATTATTTATTTATTTAAAATAATAATGTATTACTTATTTAGTGTAGTATGTTCTAAGCATATAGATATCCTACTTTTTAAAAGTTGTTATATTCGTGCATTCCCGTATCTCGTGTCCCGTATCCGTGCAATTTATCTCCTGGTATATGAGATCATTCCTTACACTAAACTAATCAACCAAAGTTTTTTTTTATTACTAATAAAAATGAAGTGTTTTTTTTTTTAAATTTGCTTTTGTGTAATTGAAATAAGAAATTAAGGACATTTTATTTTATGTTTATAATTTATTATAAATGATTATTTATTTATTTAAAATATTAATGCATTACTTATTTAATGTATTATGTCCTAAACGTGTGAATGCCATATCTTTTTTAAAAATTGTCATATCCTGTTTCTATGTAACATAGCTCCTATATATGAGATTACTCCATATACCAAGCTAATCAACTGAGGTTTTCTTTATTACCAATAAAAACGATGTGTTTTTTTAATTTGTTTTTGCGGCATTGAAATAAGAATTTTTTTTTGTGTTTATAATTTATTATAAATGATTGTTTATTTATTTGAAATATTAATGTATTACTTATTTAGTGTACTGTATCCTAAGCTAGTGGATGTCCTACTTAAAAAAAAAAATTATCGTATTTCATACGTTCTTGTATCTCGTGTCTTGTGTTTGTATAACCTAACTTCTGGTATATGAAACTATCTATATATCAAGCTAATCAACTAAGATTTTTTTTATTACCAATAAAAATGAAGTGTTTTTTTTTTTAATTTGCTTTTGTATCATTGAAATAAGAAATTTAGTGTTTTTTTACTTTATGTTTATTATAAATAATTGTTTATTTATTTAAAATATTAATATATTATTTATTTAATGTAGTGTGTTTTAAGCGAATAAATGTCCTATCTTTTTTAAAAATTATCGTATCCCGTTCGTTCCATAACTTGAGTTCCGTTTTTGTGTAACTCAGCTCATAGTATATGAGACTACTCTATAACCAAGTTAATCAACCAAGATTTTTTTATTTACTACCAATAAAAATGAAATGTTTTTAAATATTTTTTGTGCCATTAAAATAATAAATTTATTTTTTCTATTTTATGTTTATAATTTTATTATAATTTATTATTTAAAATATTAATGTATTACTTATTTAGTGTAGTGTGTCCTAAGTATGTAGATGTCCTACTTTTTTAAAAATTATCATCCCGTACGTTTTAATTTATATTTTTTAAATTGCTTATATATTGTTTATTTAATAGTAATGTATTGTCTATTCACACTTTTTTTAAACGTGTGGATTACTCATTAATTGTTTTGCAAGAAGAAATAAATTTATATTAATATATGAAAAATACTATAGATAATCTTTTTTATAGATATTATCTCGATAAACGGATTATCTGAAAATATAAAACAAATCTTTTTACAATTCTTACAATTGTGCTAAAGTGTGTGAATTCTAATATCCGTCGTTCTATAATCTAAAATAATGCCAAGTGACAAACTATGCTACTTACACTTGGCTTTCATATAAAGCAAATTACCTTACTTTTATATATTATATAGATAGATATAGATTTTTCAATAGTGATAATACTTCTAAGAATTTAACTAATTATATTGAAATAAGAAATTAAGTATTTTTTATTTTATGTTTATTATTTATTATAAATGATTGTTTATTTATTATCATATTTCGTACGTTTCTGTATCTCGTGTCCTATGTCTATGCAATCTAACTTCTGGTATGTAAAATTACCCCATACGTCAAAGTAATCATTAAAATAAGAAATTAAACATTTTTTTTATTTTGTAGTTTGGATTATATGTATTTTAATTTAATTTTAATTTAAACTAATTATATTAAAATAAAATATTAAGTATTTTTTTATTTTTTATTTATTATAAAATGATTGTTTATTTATTATCATATATACTGTACGTCCATATCTCGTGTTCCGTGTCCACGCAACCTAGCTCCTGGTATGTATGAGTACCCTATAAACCAAGGTAATCATTAAAATAAAAAATTAAGTATTTCTTATTTTATGACTTGGTTTATTTGCATTTTAATTAAATTTTAATTTAATTTAATACATTATCTTGATGAGATATAATTAATAGATATAATTAATAGATATTATCGTGATAAAGATATTATCTAAAAATATAAAATAACTTATCTTCTTACAATTGTCGTCTTTATCCTTATTTTCTTAGAACCGTATTAAATAATTGTTGTCCTCCTCATTCTTGATAATTTCATAGGCTCACACTTAGACTTCTATATAATGCAAATTGTTCTGCTTATATATATATATTAAAGATTGATTAAAAAATATTAGAATTTTTATATTTTAGGGCTACTAAAAATATTTAAAATGATGGAAACTCTATATTTAAAAAAAATTATATGGGAAAAAATGCATAAAAAAATTATAGATTTTGATATAGTTGTCAGTGAAAAATTGTTGTGGTCCAATGGTTGCTGTTAACTGACAGTAATTGATAACCGTATAATAATTATCTGTGATCAATGGATTAATAAATGAATTGTATAAAATTATAATAAATTTATCAATTAAAGATTTGAAGTCATTTTTCCTGGATTTAATTTTATTTTTCAATAGGACATGTTTTGTGTTCATTGATTTTCTAAACATCCCAACATCTGAAAATCTAAAAAATATTTTCAGACAAATTATTTATCAGAAATAAATAAAATATAAATAACTAAAATTATAACTTTATTGGTTTGGTATGGAAATAAATTCTTTCAAAAAATAAAATAAAATTCTTTCTAGAACACATAATTGTAAAATGTTTGGATATTGGGTCACTCTAGGAATTGTTGAAGTAATGTGATTCAAATTTCTATATCTCATTCTTTTTTCTTAATTAGCACCATACACATTTTTTCTTTTTTACCTCAATTATTAGTCCACTAATATTTCCTCCATTCATATTCTTTTCCACCTTATTGTTTTGGTTTGATTAGATGAGAATAATTACTATTTTAGCATAAAAATATGTATATATAATAAAATAAAAAGAGTGGGCAATCCAAATAAAATATTAAAAAAAAATCTCAACCTTTTAGCAATATTAACAAGTGGGATTATGGGAGTGCTCGAGTAATCCTATGTTTAAGGTCAAATGATGCCATTAATCTCACATCCTAAAGATTCACAATATCCAAATCAGAATATTTTGATGATAGCATTTCATCCATAGCCTCAATCTTGCTAATTAGATTTAGAGCATTAAACCAAAGTCATAATTTTACGTTTCACTTTTATTAACATCCAACGGCTGTGGTTACATCAAATGGACAGCCCGAAAGGAATCTTCCCCATACGCGAAAAATCAAGAGAAGATCAGACGGTGGGGCCCAAGAGACCAAGTTGCAACCTTTTTTTCTACTTTTTTTGTTGTTTGTTTTAACAAAATTTGTGTGTCCACTCCAGCTATCTGGGTTTGTGCCACGTGTGCAACAAGTTGTTTGAAAGAGAGGCGCACGTGGCGCATATTTAGTCGTAGAAGACAGCTAAGCAAGCAAAAAGAAAAGACCATGCAACTTGCCGATGTGACGTGTCCCGTATTTTGTGGGAAATTTAATGATGTCATAGTATGTCATACGCACGCCTCGTGTCAGAAAATGTTTCCTCTGCATCATTACTTCTTACTTAATTTGGAGTATTATTCAATAATGATATTTTTATTTTTGATAATTTAAAATTACTATTTAACCAATGAAATTGATCTAATTAGTAACAATGAGATGTTTCTGATAATAATAATAATAATAATAATAATAATAATATTTTTCTTTCACATAATACATGCAAGTCCGGTCTAAAATATTTTTTTTTCAAGAACTAAAAAAAATTCATCTCCTTTGCGATTAATCAGATAGTATCAGGAGATGGACGCTTGAAATCATTTAAAGAAAATATTTTAATATTAATTTATATAAATTAATCTAAAATATTAAATAAAAACATATTATTCCTTTCTTTCTTTTTTGAAAGATTTCTTAAAAAATAGTTTGGGTAATAAAAGAATGACATCATTTTCTCAAATTATTTTAAGTTGAAACATTTTTCTCCGTTTATTTTTTCCCTATTTCTAAATTAGCACATCAAATCCTTATAAGCTTTGAATTTCTAAGCAACTGCACTTCACTTGAGCATTAAATTATTAATTTAATAAACTATAATATCAACATTTTTTTTTTTTCTAAAAAAAGTAGAATTAAGGTCATTATCAAATGATGGGTGATCAGGATTGGAAGTTCAGAGAGGAGAGCAAGTAGATATCCGCAAAAGAAAAAACTTTACTATCATCACAATGAAATATCGGAAATGAGCTTCTCTTGTGAATAGATGTAAAATTGAATGACTAAGTTAAAAATTAATCATAAACAAGGATCATTGTTTTAAAGCTTCTGCCACAAAATTATTACAGAATCAATGGCAAAGGCCAGTTCATCCATTTGGCTTCAATGCCACTAGGTGTAAACAAGTTAAGTTTGAACTTTAACTCGGAAAAGTTTGAAAAAAATTCAGCTTGAATAGAGCTCGAACCTATTCATTTAGTAAATGAGCTGAACTTAAGCCTAATAATGTTTTAGCAAATAAATTTGAACTTAGCTCGGCTTATTAAGCCCCCTAAATGCCATAACATTGGTAGAATTGAGTGAGACATGTTTATTATGCACAACAAAAATTAATTCATTTCATAATTGAGTTCATATACAAAGTAAATTAAGTAATTCAATGTATCCATGCCAACAAGATGGAGGCGTGCACTCATTCCCGCAAATCGATCCATTGAAATATTGGGATTGTTACAGCTACCAATTACAACTATGCAATAAAATTAGAGTAACAACAGTTTCTAACTAACCTAGGGGATGAACTTAATCATCATCAGAAGTCTCTAGAAAATCAATCTATGGAAATTCTGGGCCTACTCCTAATTCTGTAAAAACAAAAAGGTTCCTAAAAGCCAAGGCAAATGCCTTTTCCTCTCAACATTACTCTGATTCTGAATCAACAGTTATTTCTCAATTGAATGCCTAAATAGAAAGCAAACTTTAATCCTTCCGAAACCTGCGCACTAACAATATCAAAATTACAGTGCCAAAAAGTCAAGGTGTTAGTTTTACGCGGAATTAGTGTTCTGCTTTGAGCCGCTTGAACGGCCACCTCTACCTCTCCCTTGCTGGTAGCCTTCACCTCTCCCAGCTGAACTCCTGCCATGACCAGAAAATTCACCCCGGTTTCCAAACTCATTCCTGCCAAAACCTCGGCCACCACCATAATTTCCACGCTCCCTGAAGCTGTCATTCCGACGTCCTACCCTTCCAGAAGGGAACCTACCTCTTCCACTAACGGCAACTGCAAAAGGAATCGATAGCTTTATTAGATAAAGTCGGACAACTAAGCAAGACAACCATTAATCAATAAATATAAAACAACCTTCTTTCCGATTGTTGTGTTAAAATTATACATGAAATACTCAACATTCTATTCAATAAAAATGAGCATCTAGTAATGAATAGAACTTCTGACATACCTCGAGTGGATGTTCTCTTCATCTCAATAACTGCTTGACGCCCTCCAATAGTCATGGGTGACGCCTGAAATAGGGAAAACCCACAATGCTTTACTTTCATTATTAAACAAAGAAAAAACCCATCAAGAAACAATTAGACAGAAATAAAATGTAGTAGAATACGAATATTTTCAATATTTTCTATTTGCAGAGTGAAGTCCACATCAATAAGCACACAAAATCTCATTGATTTGACAAACCTAATCAATCTAAATGATAAGAGTGAGATTGAATTATTAACATTAAGAAATAATGGCACTTTTGGAAGTGTGTGTATTAAGCATCTCCTATGCAGCATTTGGACCAATATGCATACTAGAACCTGCGTCTTCATCTGACTGTATGAAATATAAGACATCAAGTACCCAATAATGGTAATGTATCATATGATGGAATTTACATTGCTTTACAAAAGCATAACCAAAATGCCAGCTCCAATTAATCCTGATAATTGCCATTGTGACATTTTACAAAAAAATTTAGTTGAACCATGAGAAGAAGCAACTTCTTGAAGCGGTAAGTTGCCTTCGAATCAGACTCCCCTGCGGAGGATGCACATGAAAGTAACATCTAATGTGTTATGTAAGATGCAGTGGAAATAACTCCATATTTCATATGAACAGTCAAGAAAATTACAGAATCTTTTCAATCAAACAATCCAAACACAACCACTGGTTCATTAAAGAAGTTAAATTTATATTAACGGCACAATTTCTATAAACGTACCAAACTCAAGAAGGTCTGTTATTACTTGTATTATTCTGGGTTTATTTCAGCTCCTCCATCATTTGGAGAATGTAATTCTTTTTAGATTACTCACTAGTCATTCCATACAAATTGAGGACCTTTTTTACAAACAAATAAAACCAGACTTTAATTCTTCTTTCTATATCTCCTTGAATCTTAAGCACTTTACAGCCAATTAATCCTCGACCAGGCTCAGCTATTTCATTTCTGCCTTCGCTTTTCTACCTTGATAAACTGAACTTCTTCCCTCTAACCAATCAAACCCCAAACCTGAAACTTTATGTTAACTGAAAACACAATTCTAGCCAATTCCACAGTCAACCATAGAAAAAACCTTTTTCTTAAACTATCTTCTTTTGAAGTTGGAAAATTGCCTTACCTGACCAAAAGTGAAGAATAACTTACCTTGGACAAAGATTCCCCCCCATCTAACATGAATATGTCCATCACTAGATCACTTCAAGATTCAACCATCTGAAACCATGATCAATGCACACAAAAAAAAATATTTTTCCATATGAGTGCAGACCCCCAATATCTTAAATCTACCAGGTTTTAATTCAGCACATAATCCCAACAAGCAAATTTTTTAGATCTGCCCACATCAATAAATAATGACTACCCAGCCCTAGCAGGTGCTTGCATGGATTAAAGCTACCAGGCTTAACAGGTACAATTTTGCCCCTTTGGCCACTACTTTAAGCGCAGAACAGCAGGAGCAGGTTTCATGCTCAGCATGAATATTAGATTTATGACGATTCATGATAGACAAAAACAAATAAACAACACATTTACAAACCTTTAAGCTTTCTAGCTGTCCAGCACTGATGTATGAAGTTGCTGAATATGGACCGCAAATTGTCGAAGTCCATAAGTATTCTAATTAAATGTTGCTAGAGGGAATAAAAGAAACAAGCTCACGACCAAAATATTTTGTCTAGCAAACTTTCTTCTGGATAACTCAAAAGTTTGATTTTGTAACAATATCTCCATCATATTGCACTAGAATCAGATAGGACTTCAGTGCAATCAAAGAACACAGCAAACGGACATGTTAAGTCCAATTTCTAGTTCCAACACATACCACTGAAAAGTGATCTTCAAGGTTTTCAAACAAAGTCCACTTATGGACCAGTAAAGACCACTTGGAAGGTAATCACAAGCTTAAAGTTCAACCAAAGTCATAACCAAAGTTGAACTAAATAAATATTAAAAACTATATAAATTACTAGTAATTTTTTATTAGAAACTACATGTCAATAAAAAAATTAATTAATTAAAGAGATCTATTAAAATATATGAGTTTTGACTTAGTTAAATTTTAATATCTATAAACCTCAAAAAAGTTTCAATATAACGCATTTTCATTTTAATAAATTTGATTTACTATTACAATACAAGTTGTGAAAAATTTAATTAATATTGTAATCATTTAAATGTAATTGGAAAAAGAAGAGTTGCATTTGAATGGTTGTGCTCTTAAAGCTTACTCTAGTGGCCCAGTATCAAGCCCCATACTATTGACTTCATCATAGACCATCCTTTTCACTAATAACATTGTGGCAGCATCCCAAACTGCCACGTTGTCCTTCAAAAGCCTATATTAGCTGCTTTAACCTGATAAATTCAACTGGTTCACCAGCTGCGATATCAGTTAATATGGGTTACAAGAGGATTTATACAGAAAAGGGCTTCGCTCTAAACCAGAATGACCATGGATCTGGTTCTCAGGCAAGCCGGTCCGACCGGCCAGCAGCCAGAAAGGCCTAGGTTTGACAACATCAGTAATTTTAATGCAGAAGATCATAGAAGTTTCCACACTTCCATATTTTGCCTCAACAAGCAAACCATCAGGTGAGATTACTTAATGTCCTTCCATTTTATCTACCCAAATTATTTGTACAAAATCTTGATTTCACCCAAACACATGATATCATGTACTGCTAGCTACAACCTAGGCTACAGCCGTTTCTGGCTAGACCAACCTCAAATTACTTCTACATTTCTGTCTCTAATTATTAAACTCAACGAAGGAAGTAAGAAGCCAACTCTACAGAAAACCATGCAATGGCGGAATATAGGAAGAAGGCACTACTTTATGGATTTTTGCAGGGGATTGTCATTAGTGGTCGATCTAATATCCAGAACATGTTCTAGGGAAAAATTTGAGACCGCCAAGAGAGCAACATAACCACGGTTGAGATATTGCCATGCTTAAACTAAACCACCAAGACCAGTAAACAATAAGAATCCTCCATGTCCCACCTTTTTAGGCTGATCAATAGTAAAGCTAATTTACTTTACCGTGCAAATGGAAGTTCCTTGCCTTTAGAACTTGTTTGCAAATGAAAAAGATCAAACGGAAATAGACAGAAAATCAAAACTAAAGAATCAAATATTTGCCAAAAGATAAAATAAAGAAAAGTATGTAGCCTTAGCACAAGTTTGGAATATGCTCACTTGAGTTTGATGGCAGAAAGAATGTTAAAATTCGGAATCTGATCACCATGCAACAACTCAATAATACAAGTATTATATTGAAATACAAGAAAACTTTAATTTGAGCAGACCAACCTCAATAGCACTGTTCATGGAGCTTGCAGAATGAAATTCAACAAAACCAAAACAGTATCCCTGTTGCTGCACAGACAGAGAATATATTAAAAAAACAAATAAGGCACAAAATCCTTGCCAGGCAAAGTACAACTGAGTAGAAAGTATGCTATTCAATGCATTGGAGACCAACCCTGTTAAATCTGACTTGGACACCTCCTGGCTTGATTGGTCCAAATTTCTTGAACTCCCCCTCAAGCTGATCAGATGTCGTGCTATAGGGCAAATTACGGATATAAATGGAGTGGCCTTCTGTTAATGCAAAGTAGTCAGTAGAGGAACATATGAAATAAGACATTACCAATACTTGAAATAAGACTTTTTATGCTGCAGATCTCATTGAACATGAATTGAGACCTCATCCTTCCATTACAGTCCTTAATGGTATGATTTTTGAGTTAGCATGCATTTTGAAGCATGACATTGTACAGTTGAAGGCACTTACCATCCTCTTGAGCATTACTACTTTCAGGAGTTTCATTGCTGCTTGGCACTGATGCTTCAGGCCCTGTGGCTGGTGCCACTAACACAGAATTTGTCTCAAGTTTCTTAGGAGCCACTTTTACTGCATTAGTAGGTATATAAACTTTTGTTGGGCCCGTACTCCCTCTTGCCACTTTAACCTACAACATGAATTATTGAATGCTGAGATAGTACTCATTGCAAATCCTTGATTGAAAAAAAATTAACTTCAAACTCACAATCGATGCATAAGATTTCTTTGGAATGTCCTCTTGAGCAATGGAAGAAGCTGATTCAACAACGACAGAATCATTATTCCAATTGGAATCAGATTGAGTTTCCACAACCACCTCTTTTTCATAAACTCGCTCTATATCAGAGTCTACAGGATCATTAGCTTCCTCAACAGCTTGTTTATCATGTTCCACAACTAAAGCAGCTGGGTCTGGTGCAGAAGGATCAGGAACATGAGAAGGCTCTGGAAATGGTTACTAGATGATTTCAGATACTTGTGAAAGCAAAGGCAGGAGAGCCCAGAGAGGGAGAGAGAGACCAACAAAGCAAATGATAACCACCAGAAGTTGCTGTCATAAAAACTTACCTGAATCTGGGTTTGAGGGGACTGTTGGGGCGCTGTCAATATTGTTAACTGGATTGTTCTCCAATGGTTCATCATCCTTCACAAATGTGAAAACATCATTCAGAACAAAATATCCATTGTCCTGTGGTGCAAGAAAAAATGACTGGGCAAATTTCCTTTTCAAGTTGTCCTTGCCCATTAAGCATCCAGTTACTAACACAGTAACCCCTTCTTTATAAGATTTTTGAGCATCTGCCGTTTTTATTTCTGCCTTATAATCCTTGAAGTTCAATGAAAGTATCTTCTCATTGATACCCTGTCCCATGAAGAAAAACCTATGTTATTGTTATTGTTATTGTTATTGTTATTATTATTATTATTATTTTGATAACAAATATTCACGAAGAAAACAATACATTACCTTCAAATTGCTGTTGCAAGAGGAAGGGTTTCACAAGAAGGTTAAACAATTAACTAATTACACAGGGATAACTGTGAGACAAAATGTCCTCATTATTTCTTTTTTCATTGTTCGATGGGCATTTGAAGAACAAAACTGATATTTTTTTTTTTTTAATGAGGAGCAGCAAAAGCTCTTCAAGGGGTTTCATTAAACTCTAAAAAGAAGAAAACTTGATTTTAAGCATAAATCTGATGAAAACGTGCCTGCATCTACGAGGCAAATCTATCATAAAAGAATAAATATTTACAAAGGGAAAAATTTTGTACGAAATTAAGGCTTAATGACAACAAAATTCCAGAACTTTATCACTTCTTTCAATCTTTTTGGAAACTTTGAGATTTTCAACTCCATAAGACTATCTCCAATTCAACATCAGGCATAATCAGATCCTGAGATTGCTGACATGGCAAACCAAAATAAAATTATACATCATAGCAAGTCTGTGATTACTAATTTGGATGACTGGAAATAGGTTTTAGTGAACCATAAGTTGCCAAAAAGCAACTTCTAAGAAACCATACTAAAGTCAGCTTGAAATTTGAGGCAGTAACCAAGAATTTCAAGGCTTTTTCATTTTGGTTGAGCTTGCAATTTAAATGACGGGACTGAGGTTTGATTGTGCTTGTCATGCTAACAATTTCAGGCCTTTTGATTCAGCTTGAATCGGAGATGGAATGAACAAAATTATAAAGTTCTTTCATGGAATTGAAACAAAAAAGTTACATGATAAAATTCAAAAGGTGGTAAAAAATGATGACTTATTTGATCATTTGACTTAAAATTGAGAAAAAAAAGGACATAGTTACTAAATGCCAGCACACCAAATAGCATTTTCATATCTGAAACTAAAAGACCCCCACACTTATACAGATCAGATTATTTTGACGAGCACACTAGACAGAATATTTGAGAGACCACTTGGTCATATTGAGTTTGGCCAAACAAATTACACTATTTGTTGTACATCAATCATTTGCAAGTCCTCAAACAACTACAGATTAATATGAGAAGCAGAATATATGCATTGAACAAACCAAATGATAGCACCGCCAATGGTCAATTTATCGGACATTGAAGATAGAAGTTTAGTTTTTTTTCCCAACACAGTGTTATTTTTAATCAATACTTGGTGCTTCACCTTAATCATTACATGGAGCCAACCAAAGAAATAGTATCAATAGCACAACAAGAAAAAGATTTGACCAAGAAACTTACTTGCATGGTTGCGACTGATGTCATTACGCCATTGGCATCTGGCCGGCTTAGCACACTTGAATCCTGATAAAACCTGTAGACCACTTCTGGTGAGGTGTGAAGAATATGGTAATACTGCTCGACAAAAGCATTTCCAACTACTTCGGCACTGGGAGAAGTTGAAGTTTGCAAAGCCATTCTGCCAAGAGAGAACAGAGAAAGAATAAAACATTTCTGATTTTCGTAAAACACAGAAAATGCAGGAAAATTAAGAATTTGAACAATATCATTCCACTGTAATAAAGTCAAGGAAATTGATATGAACTACAAATTCATGAGTATTTACTAAATATGGGGAAAACCATAAATACTAGAGGCCAATAAAGGCAACTGGACCCTTTAAGCTTCTAAGATTTTATAAAAAACGAACCAACAAATGCAATAACCTATGCAGGGAACCAATTTCCAGAACAAAAGTCAAGGCATGGTTATAACATGGGTGATGGAAGCCAAAGGCAATTGAAATTACAAATCTAAAAATTTGAGACAAAACACAAGCATACATCGCCTCATTTTAGCATCAACTTTAATCTTCAAGATACTCAAGGAGGTGATAGCGACATTTACTACAAGCAAATTAAGTATGTCTAATCATTTAAAGCAGCAAAAGCTACAATTTCTTAATATCTCCTTGACTCCTTTATTCTACTAATTTACGCAGGAAATGATGGTGCATGCGAACATGCAATGTTTGTCTGCGTAGGAATCCATAGAAATGGTTAAAAATAGCATGCAAACACACGCACATTGTTTGAAAACAGAAAACCAGAATGTGCATTCGCATGCAAACATTTGTGCCTGAATCCAGAAAAATAGAAAACCACGGATCAACAGCCATCTGAGATCAACAACAAGGGAATTAGCAAAACTTGCCGTTTAAACCACAGGTATAAGAATGCTCCTATGATCAAGGAGAGGAACATAAATTAAATACCTGGAAAGCAAAGGATCAACACGGGCATAACAGATAATATACACACTTTCTTTTAAAAAAAATATGTATAGTGGAATCCTCAGAAAAACCCTAAAGTTTCAAATAATCAAGGGACATATCAGAACCGAAAATCTGTGACTTCATGGCCAAACAAAAAAAAAAAAAAAAAAAAAAAAAATCCCAGAAAATGACAAACTGAATAAGAAGAATGAGATCATGGCAGCAACTGGACTACATTTCTCCGATCCAAATATCAAAAACCACAAAAAAGTTAACCCTAAAGTCCTCTCAAAAACGCAAAACTCAAAGTTCCCATTGGAGGAAATAGCGAATATTATACAATCTATCAACACCTTAACCAACATTGATACAAATAACAATAACTCATTAAATCAATCAACAAAGTAAAGCAACTCTCATTATTAACTTCAGCAACAGAAGGACAAAAAGAATAATCCCACCTTAAAACACAAAAAAAAAAAGAAAAAAAGAAAACCCACAACCGCAAAAATTAAATACACGTAAATAAAGACTCGATAAATGTACTGCAAAATGAAAAAAAAGAAAAGAAAAAGAAACAATATTCAAAAAAGGGTTTGATCTATAATATAAAAAGAAAAAAGAAGAAGAAGAAGAAGAAGCTAATAAGTACCTGAAATGGAAATGTTAAAGCTTTGCAATTAGGAGATTTGGGAAGAAGAGAGAATACAGTGCCTTGAAGAGTAGAGATATAGAGGTGAGGAAAGTGAAGAGATGAACAGTCAGCGAAAGAATAAAAAAGGAACGAACCGAAAGCTACCTCTGAACTTTTTCCCTATATGTGCTTGGGTTGGGGGCACAAGTATGTTTTTCTAGTTTTCTCGGTCCAGTTCCTTCCGTGAAGTTTGTGTAATTTTCTAAGTTTGTGATATTCTTGGATAATGCTACTACACCATAGATCCAGGCTAGGAATAGACAAAAACGAAATGACAAACAGGAAATTCTCAGGCCCAATCTGTTGACTAAGCCCAGCTTATATATAAGGCCTTTTTTGTCTGATATAATTTCAACCGTGATGGTGGACCCATCATATATTGTTTGGATTGAAGATCTATAAATGCAACAATAGATAAGAATGAAAAATGAATTAGAATATGATTAGTTTCATGTGGATCGTGAACAAAATAGTGCGAATAAACTATAAATTATAAAAGGGAAGAAATTAGTTAAATGTAATAGAATGTATGATCACAAAATTTGTGAGTAAAGCTTATTGATGACTACCACAATTTATTATTTTCTATACATTTTTCTTATATTAATAATGATTTTTTAAAATATAAAATTTCTATAATTATAAATATTTTGCGATCTTATAAGTTAAAAATTTTAATATCTTTTAACTAATTCTCAATATCGCAACCAAAAAATGGAAAATGAATTATTTAAAAATTATTGTCCAAAGATAAGTTATTTTAAAAAAATCAGAACCTAAGTTGTATAATAATAGTGTAATATTATGTACGAGAGAAGAAATTTTCAAGTTTATATTTTTGTATATATGGTTATGCTTATGCGTAGAAGAGTTTTATTTGGCCATACGTCGTTTTAGCTCCACGTGACTCCTACCCCTGATTTTGATTAATAGATGATAATAATCAATCATGATCCTATCATTAAATATCAATTACTATGTGATCTCATTCTTTAATTCTCTCATTTATAAAAAAAATCTAGTGAAATTTAATAATGGATTCACTCATAAATGTGTGAAACCATGTCATACTATATCTATGTAGGCTATATGCTAAAAAATGAATTTCAGACTTATAAGAACATTGATTTCAAACTCATGGCTACAAGTTTGGTTAAGGTATTAGAGGTTTGTCGAGACACACCATTAGCTGACTTACCTGAGTCTATTACCGAGTCATCTCTAGCTCTAACATATTTCGACATGATTAATCTCAAATTTCACTTAGTCGAGCGCCTATTTTTCTTTGAACATCCTGATTTAACTTCACCAATCTTTGACTCAGTGGTCATCCCTAAGCTCAAATCATCTCTCTCACTCACTCTCCTCCACTTCATTCCTGTAGCAGGAAAGATCACGTGGCCTCTTGATGCCACCAAACGATTCATCTTATATACTCCAAACGATGGCATTTCGTTTATAGTCGCAGAATCAAATGCAGATTTTACCTATCTTTCAGGCAATCAAATGAAGGAAGCTGTCGATTCACGTCTCTATGAGTTTAATATATTTGACTCGGAAGCATCCACTATAGCTTTCAAAATAACTTTATTTCCAAATCAAGGATTTTCTATCGGCATTATTACCCATCATGCTATTTTCCATGGCAAAAGTCTCAATATGTTCATTAAAGCATGGGCTCACATATGCAAACAAAGTGATATATCAACTCCACTTTTTGGTCAGACATTTATTCAAGACCCAGAAGGACTTGATATGGTGTACTTGAACAATTCGATGGAAGCGAGGTTACCAGGTTTAAATGACAAACCTAGAAGCTTGAAGTTTATTAGAAATTAAAAGGGTAGAGGTGAACTGGTTGAGAGGTTAGAATCCATGAGATGAAAATATATGATATGAGCTTACTTAGGCTTGGGCCAACCATTATTAAAAGATTAGTACTAACCAATTAGCTATCTAACTTAATACCCCCTCAAGTGCAACCGGGACTGGACTCTCGGTTGACACTCTTGAAAATCCTCCCCCTGAAATTGGATGGGCCTGACTAGGGACTGGATATCTAGACCCCCTGAAATTGGATGGGCCTCACTAGGGACTGGATATCTAGACGAGACCTGAATTGAAACGCGGGTGAAATGAAGAATAACTGGACCGGGCCGGACCTGCTCTGACACCAAAATTAGAAATTGAAAGGGTAGAGGTGGACTGGGTGAAAGGTTAGAACCCATGAGATAAAAATATATGATATGGACTTATTTAGATTTGGGCCAACTATTGTTAAAAGATTAGTACTAACCAATTAGTTAGCTAACTTAGTACCCTTATATGCCCTTTGTAGATTTAGTATTTAGTTGATGTGGGATTCTTAACAAAGTTGTTACCAACTACAGACATCATTTTCCAACTTAACTTGAGCAATGTTCAAATTGTCTGGCGAGAATATAAAGAAACTTAGGCAAAAAGTAATTTCTACATTGGATGGTGAAAATCAAATAAAAACAAGATATTTATCAACATTTATGCTCTCATTTGCATATACTTTTGTTTGCATAGCTACAGCAAAAATGTTGGAAAAGGAAGGAAAGATCCGCGCAGCATTGGCTGCTGATTTAAGGGACCGTTTGGATCCTCCCATACCCGAAAATTGTTTTGGAAACTTTGTTACTGGAAATGGTATACTTAAAGAAGTAGAACCTCTTTTCAAAGAGAGTGGTATTAACTTTGTTGTTGAGAAGCTTATCGATAAAATAGAAGAATTAAATAAAGGAGTTCTTGAGGGAGCTAAAGGAAAGCTTGCAAATATGTTGAAGGGTATGGAGTCAAGTACATTTGGAGTTGCTGGTTCACCTAAGTTTAAGCTCTATGATATAGATTTTGGGTGGAGGAGGCCAAAAAAGGTGGAGATAGTATCTATAGATCGAAATGGAGCAATTTCTATGGTAGAGAGCAAAGATGAGAGTGGTGGTGTTGAGATTGGCTTAGTCTTGAAGAAGCATGAAATGGAAATGTTTAACTCTCTATTTGTTAATGGCATTTTAGACCTTTAAAGTGCACCATTTTAGTTAGTATTTGTGGATGATAATAATAATTGTTCATGGTAATTACTTGCTTCTTGGTAGCGAGGAAGAAGGGGTTTCTCTTTTTCTTTTTTTTCTTTTTTTTTTAATAATTAGGTTTTGGATGGAGTTTAAACTAACTTTAATAATTGTAGTAATTAATATAATTTATTTATATTTATTATTTTGTTATTGAATCTATAAAATAATTATTGTTGAATTTTATCTTTCAGTAAAGAAATGGATGAGACTCATGAGAGTAGAGATGGAAGCTGGGTGCATGTCCGAGAATTTTGAACTACACTATTTTTATCTTTTTAAAATTTTATTATTTATATTTATGTATCTGAACTCATTTAAAATTTACCATTTAAGATCATTATATTTTTCTATTTCACCGATCAGGTTTAAAATTACCTTTGTGATTATTATTGGATAGTATAGAATTGAAATTATTAGTTTTCATTAGCATACCCAGTATTACAAATTCTCGGTGTAATGTACTAAAGTATTTATTCTATTACATAAAATATCATCAACTTAAAATTTATTCATGATCAGCGGCGAAATGTAAACAAAAGATTCATACAGCTGATACTAAATGATTTAGGATTATCGACTCTAACGAATGTAATGGCATAGGATTCATATAGAGCCGATTTTAACTAGTTTAATTAGACATATCTATAAGGCCATTAACAAATAGTGAATTGAAAATCTCCATTTCACGCTTCTCCAGAACTATACCAACCTCAACACCGCCATTTGAACCTTTGCTCTTCAACAAAGAAATGCCTCCATTCCAGTCTATAGATGTAAAATCAACCTTCTTTGGTCTTCCCCACCCAAAATCCGTCTCATAAACTTCAAATTTTGGTGAAGCTGAAACTGCGATCACATCTTCATGACCTACTTCAATACTCTTCAGAACGAGTCCAAGCTTCTCCTTTTCTCCTGCAAGAATTCCTTTCTCTAATCCTTTTATCATATCGCTAAGCTTCATTGCAACAAAGCTAAACCCATTCTCGTCAATGAGAGTTTCTGCTTCTGTAAATATAGGATTTGTAGTAACACAACAACCAATATAATTCTTAGGCAATGGAGGGTCTAAACGATCTCTCCAGTCTGCGGCAAATGCTATGATAATCTTTCTTTTACCTTCAAACATTCTTGCTTTAGCAATGCAAACCAAAGTATAAGCGTAAGAGAGAACAAAAGTTGACAAATGCATTGTTTTTGTTTGATTTGGATCATCCAATTGAGAGAGCAATTTTTGCCTTAGTTTCTTTATATCTTCAGGAGACAAGTCGAATGTTGCTCGAGCTAAGTTTGATAAAGAGTTGTCGGCTGGTAGTAGCTTCAAGCTTTTAGGGGTATCATTGAAACCTGGTAACTTGGCTTCTAACCAGTTGTTCAAGTACACCATGTCAAGTCCTTCAGGGTCCTGAAAATCTGTTCGATCGAAACATGGAGTTAGCTCTGGTGATAATGTTGGAATCTTCTCTGTTTCAATTTGTTTGCATATGTGAGCCCAAGCTCTAATGAACATGACTATGCTTTTTCCATCTAAGAAGCCATGGTGAGAAGCGACGCCAATGGAAAAGCCCTGATTGGGAAATAACGTTATTTGAAGGGCTAAGATTGCTGCTTTTGAGTCAGATATAGCCAACTCAGGTACATATTGATGTGAGTCAATAGCTTCATTCATATGGTTACCGGAAAGATAACTAAAATCTGCATTTGACTCTGCAACAGTGACTGAAACACCATCATTTGGTGTGTAGAGGACAACTGGTTTCGTGGCATTTGAAGGCCACGTGATGTTTCCTGCTACAGGAAGGAAGTGGAGGAGAGCAAGTGAAAGAGAGGATTTGAGTTTTGGGAGGATCACTGAGCTGAAGAAGGATGAAGTTGAATCAGTGAGCTCGTAGAAATAAATTTGCTCAACTGGATAAAATCTGAGCCAAAAGAATTCAAAATGTGTGAGTGAAAGAGATGACTCAATAGCATGCTTGGATGAGTCGGATGATGGTGTGACTCGACAAACCTCTAGTATCTTAACTGGGTTAACCTTGGCCATGGGAATGAAATACAATCTATTGTAAGAGATTTTCTATGTTCAAGACTTGTGCTCAATTTGTGTTGAGGTCTCTCCTTATATAAATTGTGACTTGGATTTGCTCTTAAATGCCAGAATCTGAGTCTTTGGTTATGAATTAATGAACAATATCATATCTGATTTTTCCATTAAATTTAGGATAGTTTTTATCTGGCTTTTGCTATTATAAGTTGGACTAATAAATCAGAATACTCCGAACTTGACCAGACTATAGAATACCTAAAATGGACAGAAAAAACCGGATAAGTACTGGTAAGGGTCGGTCTAAACCGTGTAAAAAAGACCGGTTTTTACTACAGTTGGATTCGAATTCAAAAGGAAACGTAAATTGACAGCACATGACAGTTAATGTTTGAAATACGCACTAATTTTGACAACTATTTTTGTATTTTTGTGAAAATTATGGCAACCAAACGCTTTCCTTTCAAATTACTATGGAAAATAATTAATTAATCTCTTAGTTTTTATCAAATTAACTAATTCGTTCTTGCATTTTATTGATATTAATTAAGAGTCCCTAAGATTTAATTCTGTTAAACTAGTTAGTCTTTGCATTAACTTTTTCTTCATTTTTCCGATAAAATGCGTTAAAAAATGAAAATATCCTCAAAATTATTTCAGAAAAGACGATAATAACCCATATTAATTGCTCCATTAGAGTGGAGGAGAACACATGCAACTCTTTTGCAGATGTCTGTAATGATGGTGGTGTACGGATTGTTGAAGCTTACTGCGACAAAACTGTTGAGGAACTAAGGACGGCGATTGCGAAAAATCATGAAGACCACAACAGATTTCTCGTTCACGATCAAGTCCTTGGTTCTGATTTAGGTTTCTCTGCTCTAGTTTATATACAGGTAATTCCATTAAATTTAAATTAATCAATTGCTAAATTCCATATTAAGAAGTAAAGACGTCCACTAGTCATGGTCATCGGTTCGGTTCTAACTGAAATCGAACCGTACTGTAGACGAATCGAAATCGAACTGAAATCGACGGTTCAAAATTTTAAACTGGAACTGGCGGTTCAAGAGCCGGTTAAAGTTCACGTGTATGTTAAAATATGAACCTGAATCGGCCCGGAACCGGCGTTTCCTGTCCGGTTCAAACCGAAAATTTATATTTATATTTTCAAAATTATAATCACTTAGCCTATTTTATACATCTCTAAAAGACTCAATAATATTTTATATATTTTACTAAATATTTTTTTTAAATACACTTTACTTTAAAAGTTAAAAATATAAAGTAAAATGGTAAAAAAGAGAGAAATATTTAGTCTAAAGTTATATTGTTTTTAACTTTTTTTTTATCTTTTAAATTGTTCACTAAGTTTAAAGTTACATTCTTTTGAAGTATTTTTCAAAATTTTCTTATAATTTATTTAATTAATAACATTTAAACAAAATAAAGTGATAATTTATTTGATTATTTTGTAAAATTAATTAATTTTATTCTTATATGAGTATGAGCATTTTAAAATTTATTTAAAATAAAATTTACCAATATTTTTTTAAGCTCATATTAATATTTATGACGAAATATGTAATGTTAGAATCGATGTTTTTTAAAAATATATATATATCGCCGGAAACCGTGATCAGAATCATCGGTTAATCGGAACCGCACCGGAACTGATCGAAACCGAAACTGGCGGTTCAAGGGCCAATTCAAGTTTAACATTCTAAAAATTTTGAACCGTCAGTTTCATGAACTGGAACTGGCGGTTCAATGAACCGGCCATGCCTAACGTCCACTGCTGCGGGTTTAATGATCAAAATTTGTTTGTTAGACAAAAAAGGAAAAACAAAAAATTAATTGTATAAATGAAAAGGTTAGTAGTTGGTGAATTTAATTTAAATATATTTTTATTCCATCATCATGAATTTAATTTAAAAGATGAAGCTACAAAAAAGTTATTTGGGTTGCAGTTGATAGGAGGCTACGAAAATTAGATTAAAGCGAAGACAAACTGCTGAGACATAGGTCGTGAGTTTAATAGACGTCTGGAAAAGAGTTGTGTTCCCTTTCACTTCAATGGAGCAATTAACATAGGGTATTATCGTCTTTTCTTAAATAATTTTGAGGATGTTTTCATTTTTTCATACATTTTAACGGAAAAATGAGGAAAAAATTGATGGAAGGACTAAGTTGTTTAACAGAATTAAATCTCGAAGACTCTTAATTAATATCAATAAAATACGAGGACGAGTTAATTAATTTGATCAAACTTCAGGGACTGATTAATTATTTTCCCAATTACTAAATATATACCTAAATTACAACGGTCAATAATTAATTATTACAAGTAACTCTGAATATAACCATAATTAATGTCAAATACTTAATAAGATATTGGTTTATTGAAATATTAAATAAGAAATATATTGAATTTTTTTATAAGTTTATTGGAATATTAGTATAATAAAAAATTATATATTATAATAAAATTTAATTCTTATTTATGAATTTCACTATAATTAAATGTTATATTTTAATATATTTATTTTATATATTGAAGCATATATTAGATTGCTAATATAATTCTTATTTAGAAAAATTCGAAAAAAAAAATCACTAGTATACAATGAGCATAAACGACGATTAATGACTAATAGTTGAACTCTATTTTAACTCAATTATAAATTTTATTATTAGTAATAAAAGACTAATATTTAAATTCAACCAAAAATCTTATACATAAAAAACTAATGAAAAATAAACAAGAGTATGAATAATGGAATATACAACGTTCATCCAACGTTCAAAGGAAACTAACTGTTAAAAAAATGTAGAAGAAGAAGAAGACATAGTATGTATTTTTGGCATTGTTTAAGGACATGTAAGATGTAAGAGTTTGTATAAACCCATATAAAATCATATACCAAACCAAATATTAATGAAGGAACATTGCATACTAGGAGATTCCATTAATAAAAGATCATAACCCTCTCAATCACATATGGAGGTTTAAATTTAAACTCCATCCCTAATCTAATTTAAAAATTAAAAAAAAAGCAATAACCCTCTCAATTACTTCATCCTCACCATCAAGAAGTAATTAACTATTGTAAAATAAATATTATTATCATCCATAAAAATACTTAATAATTATAAGAGTGCACTTTAGAGATCTAAAATGCCATTAACAAATAGAGAATCAAACGTCTCCATTTCATACTTCTGCAAAACTAAGCCAATCTCAACACCACCACTTTCATCTTTGCTCTCTACCATAGAAATTACACCACTTCGATCTATAGATACTATCTCCACCTTTTTTGGCCTCCCCCATCCAAAATCTATATCGTAAAGCTTGAACTTAGGTGAACCAGCAACTCCAATCGCTTCTAATTTACTCAACTCCATAGGCTTCAAAGAGTTTGCAAGCTTAGCTCCCTTAAGAGTTCCTTTCTCTAACCCTTGTATTTTATCGTCGAGCTTCTTAACAATAAAGTTAATCCCATTCTCTTCAAAAAGAGGTCCTGCTTCTATAAGTATAACATTTCCGATAACAAGATTCCCAAAATAATTTTCAGGTACCGGAGGATCCAAACGAGCTCTTAAGTCTGCACTGAATGCTATGTGAATTTCTTTTTCCTTTCCAAACATTTTTACTTTAGCCAAGCAAACTAAAGTATATGCAAATGAGAGTACAAAAGTTGATAAATACCTTGATTTTAGTTTATCGTCATCATCCAATGTAGAGACTACTCTTTGCCTAAGTTTGTCTATATCGTTGCTAGACAATTTGAATGTTGCTCGAGTTAAGTTGGAAAATGATGTTGTAGTTGGTAACAATTTCAAGCTTCTAGCTTTGTCATTTAAACCCGGTAACTTTGCTTCCATCCAATCGTTCAAGCATACCATGTCAAGTCCTTCTGGATCTTGAACAACTGCTCGGTCAAAAAGTGGAAATAACTCGGGTAATAATGTTGGATTTTTCTCTATCTCACTCTGTTTGCAAATGTAAGCCCATGCTTTAAGGAACAGGGTTAAACTCTTGCCATCAAAAACAGCATGATGAACAGTGACTCCAATGGAAAACCCTTGATATGGAAATAAAGTTATTTGAATAGCTATAATGGCAGCTGTTGAGTCAGATATATTCAATTCGGGTATATAAAGACGTGACTCAATTGCTTCCTTCATTTGGTTGCTCGAAAGATGGGTGAAGTTTGCAGCTGATTCTGCAATCCTAACCAAAATGCCATCATTTACGGTGTATAAGATGCATGGTTTGGTAGCATTAGAAGGCCATTTGATGTTTCCTGCTAGAGGAAGGAAATGGAGGAGAGCAAGTGAGAGTGATGATTTGAGTTTAGGGATGATCACTGAGTTGAAGAATGACAAAGTTAAATTGTTGAACTCATAGAAAAAGATTTGCTCAACTGGATAAAATTTGAGGCAAATCATATCAAAATGTGTAAGAGCAAGAGATGACTCGGTAGTGGATTTGGGTGAGCTAGCTAATGGTGTGACTCGGTGAACGCCTAGTATCTTAACTAAATCACTTGCTTCCATGGGTTTGGAATAAGAAAATTCAATGTGTTGGCAACTCTCAAGTTCATTTGATTGTGACTATGCTCTGCACACATATATATACTACCTCCATCCTTTCAAGTATCCTTTTAGAAAATTTTTTTTTGGCTCACTTTATTTGTTATTTAGAAAATTATGGAATTATGGATTTTTTTTTTCCAGCTTTACCTTATCTTTTGGCATATATGTTAAGTAAGCATTAATTATTTACAGAATAATTTATTTAATTAATTAAAACTAATTATGAGTGAATCCAATATTAGATTTGAATGGATTTGCTTATAAATGCGAGAATCCAAGTAAGAGATTGAGAAATAATTGAACCTAATAGCCATATCAAGATAGATTATTGTCATTTATAAAAAAAGAAATAAAAAAGTCTTTATTTTATTAATTATTATTTATTAAAATCTTTTAATTAGTCTTATATTTAATTTAGGATATCTTCAATATCTCCAAAGATATTTTTGAAAATTTCATTATTCCCTTATTCCATAAATACATACCCATATATAACCAATCGTTTTCATATATTTAGTTTTATTTCTAAAAGGAATACAACTCAATTTGCCCCATGAACTTGAAGCAATGTTCAATTTGTCAAAAAATCAATTATTTTTACAATTTATTTCCTATATTTGCACTAGAAGAACAAAAAGCCTAATTTTTTATAAAAAAATTTAAATATTTCAACTAATAAAAATTATTTAAAAAGTTTAAATTATGAAAGAAAAATTATTTAATATATAATAATAGTTAAAAAAAATTATGGGGACTTATCATTGATTGAAAAAATAACTAAACGAAATATTTAAGTTAAATAAAATTATAGAATAGAAAATTATTTAATTACATGAATATTTGGTTTAAAATATTTATTACTGTTATTTGTTAGTTTAATTATTTCTTAATTGTATCTAAATAAATAATTTATTATTTTTTAATTATATTATGATTTAAATTAAAATTCTTTTAAGTAATAAATTAAACTTTTTGGTATGTGCAAATTAGGGGATAAATTATACAAAAAATTAATTTTTAAACAAACTCAATATTGCTTCCAAGTTTAGAGGTAAATTGAACTTTATCCTTTAAGAAATAAAAGTAAATAAATTTTTAATTTTTTAAATTTATTCTAAATATAAAAAAAACCGAGATTTAAACGATCGATTATTTATTTATTTATTTATTTTTGTTCGAGCTTTTGGCTATTGGATTTCAAATTTATTTTTCTTTAAACGAAGAAAGTATTTATACGGCTTGGTGCACCCATGACATCTCTGATCGAAACGACAAGCGTTTCAGCCGCGAAAAGCTCTTCCCTTCACCAGTCATCTGGCGCTGTTCTTTGCTCCAGAATCAGCAGAGTCGAACTGTTGAGGTCAGTTTTTGTTCCCTCTTTTGTTTATTAGAGAACAGAGAAGCATACAATGAATCTAGATATAAGCATACGCTTATGACTAGATAAGGTGCTTTATATGGTACGGTTCACCACTTGTTTGATAAAATATTTATGAGAGGAAACAAGTTATATGTACATATAAAGGAAGGATTTTCTTAACCATTGCTGCTGAGAAATATGAAAATATTAATAAAAATAAGTAAATTATTTAATTGAGTTTGTGGGTTCTTGAGCTTCTTGCCAATTTGTGAAATGGAGATTTCTTTTCAAGATTGTTAAGCGCTCCGTTACCACCTTTTCTTTCCCCTCCCTATTTTCCACAAATTTCTTTTTCTGAGATCATAATTAGTATCGTTATCATTACTGTTACTGCTACTAAGTCATCGCAGCTAATTGGTTAAGCAACATATTTGTTGCATTATAGAAGATGTTCTTGCGATAGTTTCTTCCTACAGAAGAAAGATATTCATATTAGAAAGTGAAAATCAGAGCCTACACTCTGCATTCTGCAGTGACATGTTACAACTTGTGTATGAAAATCACATGCAAACATTAATTATCACCTATAAATCTTGTATAAGATAGAATGCACTTTAGTTATTTAAAAGCTATGAAGTACAATCGCTTCGAATTTTGATTATTTAGATAGAAACTAATGCATGATATGTGTCCTGGAAGCGTATTATATCACCTTGCAAATTAAAATATTTGAAAAGCTTATGGTGCATATTCAATTCTGAAGTGTTGGTGCTTCGCGGTCTAGAAGGCCATTGACAAATAGAGACTTAAACAACTTCATTTCATGCTGCTTCAAAACTAAACCAACCTCAATGCCTCCAGTCCCATCTTTGCTCTCGGACATAGAAATGCTTCCAGTCCGATCTATAGTTGTAAACTCCACCCTCTTTGGTCTCCCCCACCCAAAATCTGTCCCATAAACCTCAAATTTTGGTGAAGAGTGAACTCCAATCATTTCTACTTCACCTAACTCTATTTCCTTCAGAAAATTTGCAAGCTTCTCCTTTGCTCCCTCAAGGACTCCGTTATCTAGCCCTTTTATCATATTGGTAAGCCTTTCTGCTACAAAAGTAATTCCATTCTCTTCAAGGAGAGGTGCTACTTCTGCGAGTGAAAGACGAGCACTAATGCAGTTACCAAAATAATTTTCAGGTAAAGGAGGATCCAAACGAGCTCTACAGTCTGCACTGAATCCAATTGCAATCTTTTGTTTCCTTTCCAGCATTCTTGCTTTAACCATGCAAACTATAGTATATGCTAAAGAGATAACAAATGTTGATAAATGGAATCTTGATTGCATTTGATTAGATTCATCCAATTGAGAGAGTACTTTTTCCCTGAGTTTCTTTATGTCTTGGCGAGACAATTCGAACACTCCTCGAGTTAAGTTGGAGAGAGATTTCATATTTGGTAATTGCTTCAAACTTCTAGGATTATCATCGAAACATGGCAGTTTGGTTTCCAACCAGTTGTTCAAGTAAATCATGTCAAGTCCATCTGGGTCCTTAACAATCGTCCGATCAAAACATGGAGTAAGCTCTGGTAATAAAGTTACGTATTTCTCTATTTCACTCTGTTTACATATGTGAGTCCATGCTTTAATGAACATAGCTTTGCTCTTGCCATCAACGAGAGCATGATGGCAAGAGATGCCAATAGAAAAGCCTTGATTTGGAAATAATGTTATCTGAATGGCTATAGTTGCTACTTTTGAGTCAGATATAGCTAGCTCAGGCACATAAAAATGTGATTCAACAGCTTCATTCATTTGGTTGCTCAAAAGACGAGTAAAGTCTGCATTAGACTCTGCAATTGTGAGGGAAACACCATCATTTGGGTTGTAAACAATGACTGGTTTGGTAACATCCGCAGGCCATATTATGTTTCCTGCAAAAGGAAGGAAGTGAAGGAGAGTGAGGGAAAGAGAGGATTTGAGTTTGGGGATGATCACAGAGTCAAAGAATGACAAGGATAAATCTTTTTGCTCATAGTAAAATATTTGCTCATTTGGGTATAATTTGAGCCAAAAGATATCATAAAATGTGAGAGGGAGAGATAACTCAGTAGTAAACTCGGATGAGTTGACTGATGGGGTGACTCGACACACATCTAGTATTTTGACTGGGTTAGTTGCTGTGGCCATGAGAATGAAATCCAATAGCTATTTAGGGACTTGCTATCTTTGCATTAAGACCTTACCTTCGTTCTGTTTATATAAACTGCAACTTGAATTTGCACATTTATTTGCGAATCAAATCCTTTACATATGAGGCAGTTTAATATTTAATATTGAATTCGGAAATAAATATTTCATCTCCAAGAGGATCGTTATGAAGTAATGAGCAGTTATTGTCTATTTTTCCTTCACTTCTTTCACGTTTAATTTAAACAAGTCGAGCAGGAGCCTATCTATCAATGAGCTCGATTTCGATTTTATATAGGGATAAATTTTTTTTATTATTTTAATTATAAAATGTCAATGAGGTGAGTTCAATTTTGCAACCCAAGATTAACAGAATTTGGTTCGATTTGTTTCATTTATAATATCCTATACTTATATCATGGATATTTTTATTTATGGAATATATTAGTAATTTTTTTTAGAGAAATATTTTTCATTTATTAAGAAGCCATCAGGTTTGTAAGCAAGTCATGTTAACGTAAACAAGACTAATGCAAGTGAAAACTGATTAAGACTTATTTAACGGAAAGAATAGAATAGCGAGCAAAATTAACAATTTTTTTGAAAATGATTCAAAAATAGAACTGTTAGAAGTAATAAATTGAAACATTAAAGTGAATTAAGTAGTTAAATTTGGAGGTTTTTTAAGTATTAAATAGATGAAACGTTAAATAAATTGGATTGGATTATAATGAATTATATGCAATTTTAATAAAAAGAAATTTTTTCTCCCTCGATGATAAGTAAAAGTCTTCTATACTTGCTAGAAAATTTTCTTCTGACTTCATATCCTTTGAAAATTGAAAACAAACAGTTGATAACTGATAAAAGTATGAATGTTGTCTCGAAAGGTTATCGGAAAAGATTATAACACAAATGTAAATTTAATTTTGAAGGATTGTTGCTTCGTTGTCTAGAAGGCCATTAACAAATAGAGAATTGAACAACTCCATTTCATGTTGCTTCAAAACTAAACCAACCTCAATGCCACCACTCCCATCTTTGCTCTCGGACATAGAAATGCCTCCACTCAGATCTATAGATGTAAACTCCACCCTCTTTGGTCTCCCAAAACCAAAATCTGTCCCATAAACCTCAAATTTTGGTGAAGAGTTGACTCCAAATACTTCTACTTCACCTACCTCCATTTCCTTCAGAAAATTTGCAAGCTTCTCCTTTGCTCCTTCAAGAACTCCGTTTGATACCCCTTTAATGATATCACTAAGCTTTTCTGCTACGAAAGTAATTCCATTCTCCTCGAGGAGAGATTCTACTTCTATGAATGTAAAATAAGCAGCAACACAATTACCAAAATAATTTTCTGGTAGTGGAGGGTCCAAACGAGCTCTACAGTCTGCACTGAACCCAATCATAATCTTTCTTTTCCTTTCCAGCATTCTTGCTCTGACCATGCAAACTATAGTATATGCAAAAGAGACAACAAATGTTGATAAATGGATTGATTTCATTTGATAAGGATCAGACAATTGAGAGAGTACTTTTTCCTTGAGTTTTTTTATGTCTTGGCGAGACAATTCGAACGTTCCTCGAGTTAAGTTGGATAGAGATTTCATATTTGGTAATTGCTTTAAGCTCCTAGTGTTATCATTGAAACATGGCAACCGGGTTTCTAACCAGTTTTTCAAGTAAACAATAGCAAGGCCTTCCGGGTCCCTAACTATCGTTCGATCCAAGAATGGAGTTAACTCTGGTAATAAAGTTTGGTTTTTCCCTATTTCAATCTGTTTACATATGTGAGCCCAAGCTTTAACGAACATAACTTTGCTTTTACCATCAAGAACAGCATGGTGGTAAGAGATGCCAATGGAAAAGCCTTGTTTTGGAAATAATGTTATTTGAATGGCAATAGTTGCTACTTTCGAGTCAGATATAGCTAACTCAGGAACATAAAAACGTGACTCAATAGCTTCATTCATCTGATTGCTCGAAAGACGAGTAAAATCTGCGTTAGACTCTGCAATTGTGAGGGAAACACCATCGTTTGGGTTGTAAACAATGGCTGGTTTGTTAACATCTGGAGGCCATATGATGTTTCCTCCTAAAGGAAGGAAGTGAAAGAGAGCAAGGGAAAGAGAGGATTTGAGCTTGGGGACAATCACTGAGTCAAAGAATGACAAGGATAAATCTTTTTGCTCATAGTAAAAGATTTCCTCAGTTGGGTATAATTTGAGCCAAAAGATGTCAAAATATGTGAGTGGGAGAGAGAACTCAGTAGTAAACTCGGATGAGTCGATTGATATTGGGGTGACTCGAGAAACATCTAGTATTTTAACTGGGTTGTTTGTTGTCGCCATGAGAATGAAATCCAATACAGAGACTATCTTTGCCTAAGCCTGACATAATTTTGTTTATATAAACTGTGGATTGTATTTGCGCATTTATTTGAGAATCTAAGTGTACATATATTTTAAGGTAGTCAACGGTCAATATTGAATTTGCACCAAATCAAAAATTCAATTCTATACCATTTGTAGAAAACTTAGAATTGTATTTACGCATTTATTTGAGAATCCAAGTGTATATATATTTTAAGGTAGTCAATCATCAATATTGGATTTGCACCAAATCAAAATTCACTTCTATACCATTTGTAGAAAACTGTGAATTGTATTTGCGCATTTATTTGAGAATCCAAGTGCATATATATTTTAAGGTAGTCAATTGTCAATATTGGATTTGCACCAAATCAAAAATTCACTTCTATACCATTTGTAGAAAAGTTTATACTAATCTCAATTTTTTACTTTCACCCGTCAAACACTTATATTTATTTATTAATCGAACATTTATTAGATATTTAAAAATATGAAAATTATTTTTTAAAAAATTATATTAATTATACATCGAATTAATATTTTATATATAAAGCCAAAAACTTAAAAAATATTATCGTTAGTGAAGAAATACGAAATATTATTAAAATACACAACATTAAGGGCACAATAAGGTCTAGTAAGTGAAATTCATGGTAACATATTTTTTTACAAAAAGTACCTATTTAACCTTAGATTTGCACATAAATGTTTCATATCCAAATGGAAATCCACGTGAAGTAATGAACATTTAATAATAATACTAAGATAGTTCAATTTAGAAATAATTTTTTTCTTTTTATCTTATTAATTCAAATTTTATATTATGATGATCAACTGTATGCACAACAAGCTATAGCCTAACGATAAATATATGTGTATGACTTGTAAAATATCCAATTTTAAATTTATATCCTTCAATATTTATGTAACAACCTGATTTTATTAATCAATCCGCACACTTTAAAGCTACTAAAACTCATAATAAACATTAAATAAAAACTAATTACACACATTCCTATTAAGACAAATACATCAAAACTTGTAGAAAAATAAAAACCTTAATTTACATTTCATTAATTACATTGATTAACCTCTTGGGTCCTTTATTACAATTGTTATTACAATTTTAGGTATGTAATTTTATGTCTAAGAAACTCACAATTACAATTTGAAATTGTTGTTGGATTGATCTTAAAGCGTGAGATTTTATCTTAGTGTTTTTTTTTTTCATAGTAATAATCGGTTTTATTGTGACAATAGTAATATAAATTTTTTATTAATTTAATGAGAATAAATTAATATTTTAATAAATAATGAGCAGTTTGTTTTATCCGATGTAAGTGACATATGTAGTTTGTTACACACGTGACAAGTTTCCGTTGAAGGTGGATAGTAAAAAATTGGTCCGGAACCCAACTCAACGTATTTTTAAAGATAACATATTATCTATAGTTTTATTATTATTTTCGTTTCATAATACTTATAATATTTATCACATCTAAGAAAATATTTCGTTTTAAAATAATTGTTACATTTATGGTTCGAAAAAGTAATAAATATATTTTTTTCATGTTTATCCTGTATATAATCAATAATTATTCATTTAATTTAATGATTTTTTAAAGAATTAATATTAAATTAAGAATAATATAATCACTTTATTTAATAATATATTATAATTTAGACAAATTTAATAATTTTTTTTAAAAATGTAAAATTACATATATGACAAATATTATAAAACAAATATAATACTTAAAAAACTATTGCCGCATACAGTTTAATTAAATGTAAGGAAAAAAAAAGATGGGTCTCGCTTTTAGAGGAGAACAGTAACTAGCCTTGGTAGATTTTTTTCTTTTTATAAATTTTATTTGAGCCAAACACAATTTGTATCATTCCTAAAATAATATTACAATTTACTAATTGGAATTTATAACTGAGGTTTCAACTTCGTTGGCCTCTGGTTTTGGCCAACAGAATTACCAAACAATGATTTCTAAACAGAACAATGGATTTCAATTTTAAATATTGAAATCAAAAGCTCAGTAAAGCTTTGATATTTTGGGATTATGGTTTCTGAAGGTTCAAAATATCTTCTTTGAAAGAGTCATCAATGGAAGTCACCTGCAAACATCTCCGAAAAAAACAAATTCCAAAACACGAGATATCACTGGCCTAATTTCACCGAAGGTACCTCAAGTTAGGGGAATTCACTTTGTTGAAAATTCACCAGAGTCATTTTTGTATTATAAACATCCCACCAGAAATTACCTGAATCACTTTTGTGTTATAAATATCAAATTTTAATCAGTTTTAAAATATAATTTTAAGATGCAGATCTTCTTAAAGTGATTACCTCTGAACTGTGAGTCTGTTCAAAGTGATTGCCCCTAAACTGTTAGTTAGTTTGTCAGTTTTAAAATACAATTTGAAGACGGAATTTTAAAGTGATTACCCCTAACCACGTGGGTGAAAATAAGCAAGATTATCACTACATTCTGAGATTGGGCTCCAGCACATGGTGTTCTCGAGAACACACGTATCAACTCATGGTCAATTAGGTTTGCGGCGTCGGCGTCGTCATTATTATTATTATTATTATTATTATTATTATTATTTTATTCGACAGTTTCTCGATTAATTACAGCTCTATCTAAAACTAAAAAGACAAAAAATTAAAAAATTAAAAAATTACGCCTAACACTTTTGGAACTTTGTTTTATTTATAGAGCTTCATTTTCCAAACTCTCTTGAGCTCTTGTTATGGCATCGTCACTGTCAACAAAAATTCTAGAGAACTGCCAAATTCCACCGGCCTCCGATTTACCGGAATCAGCCACTGAATTCTCTCTCCCTCTCACCTTTCTTGACTTATTTTGGTTAAGATTCCCACCAGTTGAACGTCTCTTTTTCTACCAACTTACCGATTCAACTCCTTCTTTCTTCAACTCAGTTATCTTACCTAAACTCAAACTCTCCTTCTCTCTCACTCTCGTCCACTATCTGCCCTTCGCTGGCCACCTCACATGGCCATCAAACTCTCCTAAGCCCATCATCCTTTACACTCCAAACGATGGCGTTCCATTCACAGTCGCCGAATCAGATGCGGACATGGATTATCTTTCCAGTGATGACATCCGAGTTGCCACTGAGTTACATCCATATGTGCCGGAGTTACCGATATCTGAAACTAGATCATCTATTATTGCTTTTCAAATCACTTTATTTCCAAATAAAGGGTTTAGCATCGGTTACTCCATTAACCATGCAGTTCTTGACGGTCAAAGTGTAACCATGTTTATGAAAGCTTGGGCTTACATTTCTAAACACGGTGAAAGATCTTTATTACCTGAATTATCTCCATTTTATGAACGAAATGGTTTACAAGACCCAAAAGACCTCGAATCGCTGTTCTTGTCTCAGTGGAATTGCATAACTGAGTCCCTGTCAAGAGACAATCCTCGAAGTTTGAAAGTATTGCCCCATGTAGTTGAAGTGACTAACAAGGTTCGATCTACGTTTAAGTTGAGCAATGAAGACTTAAACAAAATGAAGAAGAAGATTTTGTCTCAATTGGAGGACCCAATTGATCATTTATCAGATTTTGTGATTACATGTGCTTATGTAATAGTTTGCATGGTAAAAGCAAGAGGAGGAGATGAAAATAGAACCGTTTGGTTCTTGTATTCTGTGGATTGCCGAAAACGTTTAAATCCTCCACTTCCAAGAAATTATTTTGGCAATTGTATTGCTGTTCATGAAGTGATTGCAGTAGCGAGAGATTTCATGGAAGAAAATGGATTATGGATTACTGCGAAGAGAATTAGTGAAAGTATAAAGGCAATAGAGACAAATGGAGTTCTTGAAGGAGCAGAAGAGAAGCTATCAGTTTTCAAGAGTATGAATGATGGAGTACAAATGATTAGTGTTGCTGGATCAACCCGGTTTGGGGTTTACGGGTGTGATTTTGGGTGGGGAAAGCCCAAAAAGGTGGAAATAATTTCGATAGATAGGACTGGAGCAATTTCTTTCAAAGAGAGTAAAGATGGAAATGGAGTTGAGATTGGACTGGCTTTGAATAGAAATGAAATGGAAATTTTTGCTCCTTTGTTTGTTAATGGTCTTAAAGATCTTTCTGAAGCTTTAGTTGTTGTTTAGTCATGTAACCTTAAAAAACATGTAATGTTATGATCTTTCTGAAGCTTTAGTTGTTGTTTAGTCATGTAACCTTAAAAAACATGTAATGTTATGATTAATTACATTATAAAATTCTTGACCAACGATCAAAAGTATTGTATTTTCCAAATTATTTAGGTTGATAATAACCCATAGAAATAATGCTTTATAAAGTAAAACGAGTATATGACATTTGACTAATTGTTTTGATAGAAAACAATTATAGAAAATGAAATAGAAAGGCAAGTCAGTGGTACCTAGGAATTATAGTATGGGCACTCATTTTAGATCTTCCTCCAGTGATTGGAGATTGGCTTATCCATTACTTCTGTGGTGGAGCTTGCTGGAAAAAAAAAACAAAAAGAACAAGTCACTGCCAAACAATTCGAAGCCAATTTGGTTATGTTCCTCCTTTTCCTTTGATGGGACTAACTAAGCGGTCTCCATCACGTGGAATACAAATTTAATTTAATAGCCAAAAAATATATCTTATCAAGCAAGCAAGAAATATTTTCGCTCTCTGATTCAAAAGAAATTAAACCGAACTTTTCCGTTCTAATAAAAAAATTATAAAAAAAATAGTAGTCTATTTCATCCTAACTCTTGCCAAACTCAACTTTTCCATAAAAAAATTAATTTGCTAAAAAAATATAATTTTACAAAAATATTATAAAAAATTGAAGTATCCTTTTTGGGTAACGATAAAAACTTTTCAAAAAAAAAAACATAATTTTAATGATAAAATATTATTATACAATTTAAAATACTTTATTTTTTATAAAAATTTAATTTTTCCACCGTTTGAGAAACGAAAATAGTATTGTTTTCCTTTTATGGGACTAACTAAAAAACTAGTTTTGTTGTCCGTCTTAACTTGTAGGAAATTCAACTTTCCCATTAAAAAATATTTTTCGAAAAAAAAAATATAATTCTATGAATGGATTATAAGCAGGTTAGGCTATAAACAAGACTTTTTTTAGCAGGTTAGCAAACCAGCTTATCCATCATTCCTGTGATGTTTGCCCAAATGCAGTGGAGTCAGTCCTACATGTTTTAAGAGATTGCAGGCTTGCCAAATCGAATATGGGATCTTAATTTTTCATGTCTTTATCTTTTGGATTTAGGGGACTGGTTGAATTTGATTCTGCAGAAGCAATCGACATCTCCCAATGGTTGTAACTGGAATGTCTTGTTTATGGTGCCTTTGGAAAATGAGAAATGATAGAATTTTTAATGGTGGAGCTAATATTGTGTTCGAGAAAGCTTTGGGGTAACTCTTCACTTGAGGTAATTCTAAAATTTTAGCATATTTCATACAAAAAAGTGTATTTCATTAAGTACTTTTTCGACGGAAAGACCTTATGGAGAGATAGAAGCACTGTAAAAAATAATATGAAATACAGACAGATTTAGTTTTGTAGGTATTTAACTACTAATTAACGACAGAATTAAAATGAATTGGTTAAATAGATAAAAAAAAATAGAGCAATTTAATTTGAAGACGTTTTATTTATTTTTTAAACATAGAGGAATTTAAGTATTAATTTGAATATAAATCACGGACTCACTTATATTTTACAATAACATTAACCTTTGACCTCTAACCTCTAATCAATTGAAAATATATATATGAAGCAAGCATCTTTTTCAAAGAAAGTGCTAAGTGAAATTGCTCAAATTTGGTAATACATGTAGCATTAGAAAAGTTAAGTTGTGACGTAAAATTCAAAAAGGCTTTACAAATTTGTGATCATGGTGTATTAATTATTTAATTTTTTTGTTTTAATTTTCCATGATAGAAATTAATTTGTGAATAAATGTAAAAATATAAATGTCAAGGTATAATAATCAATAACATAGTAAAAAATAATAATCATTTGACTAAATAAATGATTAAAAAAACAATTAGTACAATAAAAACTTCTCCACTAAATGAAATAGGCATTTCAAAATCATAATTTTTTATTTGACTATATAAATAAATAAAATTAAATAGAATATTTTATTTTATAATATTATTATCATTTTTTTTCTGAAAATTGATTTAATATCACAATTACTATTTACAAAATTTTTAACTATATTTGTTAAATTAAGCAAATTTCAAATTATTTATCTACAAATCAATTTTATAAACATTAAAAAAGATTGTAGTAAAAGGTGAGATATAAAATTTAAATTGAAATATTAAAAAATATTTATTAAATTATTTTTGCATTGCTAGTCTAAAAGTAATTGAAGCTAAACCAATTGCATTTACTTCATGCACGTTGACGTGGCTTCATGCGAGGAAGGCTTAAGATACAACATACATGTCTTTAAGGCCATTATTAAACAAAGATTCAAACATCTCCATCTCATACATGTTCAAAACTAAACCATTCTCCATCTCATACATGTTCAACATATAAAATATTGATCGGATATGTGATTATCATAACTTTTAAAATAATAATTTTCACATTTTTTTAATTATCCAATAAGTATTTGATTGATCTAAATTTAAAAGTTGGAAAGTAAAATTTTACGAGCTGAAGTGTTCAATTAATACAATTATATAAATAAAGTATTCAATAAATCAAAATAAAAATTAAAAGCGCTACCAAATTTTTTCATGTGAAGTTTATACGAGATGCATAGAATGATTTCAACAATCCATTATATGCAATATCATTTTTTGAAATGAAATAATTTAAAATTATAAGTTAAAAGGATTAGGAAATCTCGCATAACAATCATGTTTTATAATTAAAAAAGTTTGATAAGCTCCAATTATTTGTTATAATATTGTGTATATGGCATAAATTTGCCTCTAAATTTTATTATTTCAATTTTGTGGCACTCTCAATTTTTATTTTGATACATCAAACATTAATTTATTATAAAATTATACTTATTAAATACTTTAATTTATAAAATTCGATCAATTAAGTAACTATCAACAGTTAAAAATCTAAAATTTTTTATTATAAAAGTTATACTTACAACACATCAAATCAATATTTTACATATAAAATCAAAAATAACAATTATTATTTTTACTATTGAAAGTGTGCAATTTTACCGAAATTTATAAATTTAATTATATAATAGGTCATCTACAAAATTTAGTAAAGCTATAAAATTCAAGGGTAAATTTATGTATTGGCGGTTATATTTTGATACCATATTATGGATTGTAGAGAAAAAGTGTTTATAATGAGATCTAAAGAAAAGTGTATAAATTGGTTGAACTATGGAAGCATGGTTTTTAAATGGTTTGTTGATTCTTGTTTATGGCAAACACTAAATCAATGAGGGTCAAATTCACATCCTAGTACACTACAAAAAACAATGCGGTTTTGCGATCGATTTTTACGACCAACATAAATAGGTCGCAATATTGTGATGATTTGCGACCGATTGCGATGAATTTTAAAGTAACAGAGATTAAATATTTCTCGACGGATTTGCGACCACTCTGCAATAATATTAGCGACTTTATTGTGACCGATTGCCTATCCGTCGCTAATTCTAGCTCTAATAAATTTTGCGACTCAATTGAGACGAATTTGCTACCACATTTGCGATGGATTTGCAACCTTTTTTCTATCCATCGCTAAATTGCGCATTGCAGTTTTGCACCAAATTTAGTATCTGGTTTGCAACCGATTCGTGATAGTTTTGCGACTGATTTTTTGCTATCGACTTTTTTAGTCGCAAGTCGGTCGCAATTTGTTTGGCTAAATTGCGCGCTGCAGTTCTGCACCAAACTTAGTATCTGGTTTGCAACGAATTAATGACGGATTTGCGCCGACTTCTTTGGTTGCAAGTCGGTCACAATTTGTTTGATTACAAAATGGCAACGCATGATTAAAAATTGCGTTGCGATCGATTTTTAAATGAATTGTCGGTCACAAAAAATTAGGGCTTTATAATCCCTTGGTCCCCTTGGGCGCAATTGCAGCGCGCCGCTTCTCCTCTTTTCTCTCTGTGTCCAGCACGTCTCCCAAATGCAACATCGGTCGCCGGAGAAGCCACATCAGTCGCCGGGTTAGGTAGGTGCTCTTACCCTTTCATTTTATCTGCATTTTTGTTTTTATATATGTTGCAAAATAATTTTTATTTTATTTTATTTGATTTTGATTTTGTTTTTTGTTTTTTGTAAATTGTTTTTATTTTTTGTGAATGTTGGTGAATTTTTTGTTGTAATTTTGAATGGATATAGGATTGTTGGAAAATTTGAAGTTTTTAAGTTTTGTTCTTTCTGTATTTGCTTTTTTTATAGAATTTTTGTTTGTTGTAATTTTGTATGAATGGATAATATTTTTTGTTGTAAAATTGTATTAATGAATGGATAATAGAAAAATGACCTTAAGTCTAAATTGTAAAAATTAATGCACAATTATTAGAAATAATTGTAACTTGTAAAAAAAAAAATTAATGAGTGTAATTATACTAATCAAATTTTATAGTAATCAAATTAATAAGTGTATTGAAATTTATTTTTTTGAAATTACTTTATATGTAATTAATTACTATATATAAATAATATTGGATTTTTCAAAAAAAAAATATGAAAAGGGACTTAGGAGACCTAAAGATTGGATCCTTAACCTTTTTTTCATTAAATGAAACATTGAATTATGATATGTTAATTTCATTGTCCCTAACAATCAATACAGCACCATTATATTTGCATCTTATTTTGGAAGGAAACCTCTGTCAATTTTATCACATAATTTTCAACAAAAAAGTTTATATTTCAACCAAAAGTATGTTTTTTTTTTTATGTGATGTGTAAAACCAAACTGGGCCATTACAACCAAAAATATGTTTTTTTTATTTGATTCCTATTAAAATTTTAACTCAAACTTTCTCAGGTCTAATGACCATCTTGACACCACTAAACTACAAGTCGTTTGCTAATTTGTTATTATCTTTGACACAGGACTTGGGGAGAAATTTTGGTAAATACAGTATCATTCTATTTTGGTAAACACACGCAAGCATTGTCTCACTAATCACACCTTGATCGTTTTTATTGAGTGGAAATTACATGAATGATACGTTTGAGTTGGAGGCCTAGTAGTGGTCATTTTGAATTTGAAAATACATTGGGATTATATATAAGTGTTTATGTGAGTGTGTTTTGATTTGAGATTTGATTATGTTATGCCGAAAGTACTGCCGAAATTTTTTTAAAAACTGAAAAATGAGAAATAGTACACTTACTAATATTATAGTAAGTTTATATATATGTAGTTAACCTTAGTTAGAAATAATCTTAGTAAGTTTAAATATATATAGTTACCCTTATACATATTTATACATATTTACCTCATGTTCTACAATTCATATAATTGTATATATACATATATATAGGTTCTGTTATCTGTAGTACAGATGGCTAGAGGCAGGGCGGTTGGCTCAGACGCATCCGGCAGTGGTTCGCGTGGAAGTTATGGCCAAGGACGCAGTACAAGTGGACGAGGATGATGCTTCTTAGACTGTCGTTAATTTTTTCATATTTTATATAGTACATTACATTTACAATTCTTTCTTAGATTGTTATTGTTTCTGATGATGCTTGTGATATGTATATATATGTTAATTTTTGACAGTGGAAATAATTATGGTTTTTTAATATTATTAAATTATTATTTTGTGCCCGTAATTATATTTTGCGATCAACTAGCGACCGAACTGCAATCAAATTGTAACTGTTAAATTTAAATTTGTGACAGATCACCAACCAATTAATTTCAGAATCTACGATCGATTTGCGACCACATTTGATAATTGCGACCGACACTTTTTGCGATCGATTAGTCGGTTGCTAATTTGTGACCTGTGACCGATTAGTCGGTCGCTAATTTGCGACCGCTTAGACAATTGGTCGCAAAATTATTTGCAATGAGCATTTTTGTGACTGATTAATTTCTGTCGCAAATCGGTCGCTACATCCATTTAGCGACCGATTTCTTATATTTTGAATTTACTAATTTTTTTGTAGTGGTATAAAGGAGAAGAAGAGTCAAATACACAGCAAGTGTTAATGATCACAGCAGTAATAAGGTGTCTTTGTGTGATCAAGTTCGTATATCAGGACCTGTTGTGGAAAATATGGAGCAATAAGGTGTTTTTGGAGAGATAAGGTTGGTTAAATATTTTCCTATTCCTCTGCTAAATAAATTTGGTTGTTGGAGTCTTTGCTTAACTTGCTCTTTGACTTAGTTGGTAGTATTTATAGCCACTATATCTGGCTTTGATACATTGATTTAGTTGCTTCCGTTTTTTAGAGTGATCTGATAGACTTGGCACTTCTATATAAGAGGAATGATGTACATGATTTGTTTTTTAAGTGAAATAAAGTTCAAAACCTTAACAACTACTGTTCTTCATTTCTTATTGTTCATAAATTCATTTTTCTGTCTTGGTATCAGAGCCTAATCCAGGCTATCAAATGGCTCTTACAGCTTCCTCATCTCTTTCTCTCAATGTTGGCAATTTTGTTACTCTCAAATTAACCCAAACCAATTACCTACTTTGGCGTGAGCAAGTTCTAGCTCTTGCTGAAAGTCAAGAACTTTTGAATCATCTAACTGAAGAACCTCCAATTAATCCAGCTGGTTCTGACAAAGCCACAGATCAAGCTCTCCAAACCTTTGCAACTTGGCAAAAGGTAGATCGTTTGCTTCGAGGGTGGATAATTGGTACTCTCTCCGAAGAATCTCTTGGGCTTGTCATCGGACTCGACACGGCATATGCTATGAAAGATTCGTATGCTTAAGAATCTCAAGAGAGGGAGTTTACTCTTCGACAACAATTGACATATCTTCGCAAAGATGATAATGTCAGCATAAGCAATCATATTCGACAATTCAAGAACATTTGTGACAGTTTGGCTGCCATTGGCCGCCCAATTTCAGAAAAAGAAAAAATCTATAGTCTTTTAACAAGTCTAGGTTCGCAATATGAGACCTTTACAACCACAATGTTGAAACCTCCCAGACCCTCTTATACTGAGTTAATTTCGCAGTATCAAAACCATGATCAGAGGCAGAATTGGTTTGCAAACTCTGCAAATTCCTCCTTAACAGTTCATACGCCTCATCTGGCATTTTATTCGCAACAGAAGAAGGCTTCACAGTTCGATGGATCTAACACGATATATGATTCTAAGAATTCTCGATCATCTTTTTCTTCTGCAGGTCGTGGATTTCAAGCACAAAATCAAACAAATTTTTCCGGCCAACCACAGCGACCTGCTCCACCAGGAAAAAGACGCATGACTACGGCAGAACGTGAGCTTTACCAAAATGAAATCTGTCAGATTTGCAATAAAAAGGGACATATCGCAAAAATATGTTGGTGGTTTCCTTCCTCTTCCTCAAGCATTAGCAACACTCACATTAGATAATACTGTAACTGATCACGATTGGACGTCTGACACCGGTGCTACAAATCATATGACTGTAAATGAAGGTATAGTTTCAAATTTACATAATTATGCAGGATGTGATTCGGTTATAATAGGTGATGGTTCTTCTATTCCTATAGTTGGTATTGGTAATGCTGCAATTTGTAAAAATAATCATGTGCTACCATTATCTGAGGTTTTGTATGTTCCTCACTTAAAAAAAAATTTGCTCTCAGTAAGTAAATTAACCTCACAATTTCCTATAAATTGTGAATTTACTAATAATTCTTTTATTGTGAAAGAGCGGCAGACAGGTGCATTAATCATGCAGAGACCAAAGAAGGGTGATTTGTATACAATTTCCAGCAATCCCGAGGCTAATTTTTCATTTCGGTTCAAGTCGTGTAGTGCTGATGTTTGTCACCAACGTCTTGGGCATCCACAAGTTTCTGCTTTACATAATTTGCATAATAAAGGACTTATTACTGTTAATGGTCCATTGAAAATAAATCGAGTGTGTGATAGTTGTCAACTGGGGAAACTCAGTAAATTTCCTTTTCAAAATAGTGTTAATTCTACTACTGCTCCTTTTGAAAAAATTCATTTTGACTTATGGGGTCCAGCTCCTGTGTTATCTATTGAAAAATTTAAATATTATGCTTGTCTTGTCGATGATTACACTAAATATGTTTGGTTAATTCCATTGCGTGCGAAGTCTAACTTTTATTCGGCGTTTATTGCTTTTGAGAACTATGTGGAACGACAATATAATGCTGTTATAAAAATATTTCAATCAGATGGAGGAGGTGAATTTGTTAATTCTGCATTGGCTGCTCATTTTCTTAAAACTGGTATAATTCACCATATTTCATGTCCATACACACCAGAACAAACTGGTACAGTTGAACGGAGACATCGTATAATCCGACAATTAGGAATGTCTATGTTGTTTCACTGTCGTGCTCCATTATCTTTTTGGCTTGATGCTTTTACTACTGCTGTTTTTTTGATTAATCGATTACCATCGTCATCAATTTCTTTTGATTCGCCATTTTTTAAGCTCCATAAGAAACATCTGGATTACTCTATATTACGGGTTTTTGGATGTAAATGTTTTCCTTATACTTGGGACACCAGAAAAAATAAATTTGATCCAAAGTCTGTTCTTTGTGTTTTTTTAGGTTACAGTGATAAATATAAGGGTTACAGGTGCTATGATGTTAAAAATCGCAAATATATTATCTCCAGGCATGTGGTGTTTGATGAGGAGTGCTTTCCCTGCAAATCCATCACTACTGATGGTATATCTAACCATGCAACACAAGTGATTGATTCATGGCTACCTTCGTCTGTTGATGAGCCACCACCTATAGAGCAAAGTTCCCCAGAGCCATTATCCCTAATTCCAGTTCCATATCCATTAATTGAGACACCATCCACTGTGGGTCCTACTGTTACGGTATCTGCGTCTGAAACTGACCAATCTTCTCCCTTGATAAATCCAACCTCACCTTTGCCATCCCCAGTTTCTGATTTTAATCCCAATTCATCGACTGATGTTCCCTCATCTCCACAAGCGACCCCTGCTGCTTCGATTGACTCTCCACAACAAATACCTTTGTCAGATGCGTTGCCTTCGACTTCACAATCACCTGCTCCTGCTTCGTCTTTGCCAATGTCACATACTGTTTTGTCTAATCCAGTGGCAGAGGAGGTGTCTGATGCAGATTCTATTGTTCAAATTGCCCCAAGGCATTCCATGACCACTCGGTCTCAGTCTGGAATCGTTAAACCCAATCCCAGATACGCACTTGTGACTACAATGGATCCCTCGATCCCTAAAGAACAGCGTACAGTTCGGCAAGCTTTGGCGCACTCTGGTTGGAAACAAGCTATGGAGGACGAATTGACTGCTCTTCACAATAATGAAACCTGTACTTTGGTTCCTAGGCAACCAGGGATGAATGTAATAGGTTCCAAATGGGTGTTTAAGGCCAAGCTCAAGTCTGATGGTTCACTTGATCGATTGAAGGCTCAGTTAGTTGCGAAGGGGTATCATCAAGTTGACGGGCAAGATTTCACAGAGACATTTTCACCAGTTGTGAAACCAGGTACTATTCGTCTAGTTCTTTCAATTGCTCTGGTTCGACAATGGCAGGTACGCCAACTTGATGTGAAAAATGTGTTTTTACACGGACATATATCTGAGGATCTGTATATGGCTCAACCACCAGTTATGCTTGATTCTCAATATCCATCATATGTGTGTAAACTTCAAAGAGCTTTATACGGTTTGAAACAAGCTCCGCGCGCTTGGTTTGACAGGTTGAATGGGTTTTTAGTGTCGTTTGGCTTTGTCTGTAGCTTAGCCGACCCATCTCTGTTTGTTTTTAATTCATCTCAAGGAACACTTGCACTGTTAATTTATGCTGATGATATGCTTTTAACTGGTTCTTAAACGTCTTTAATTGATGAGTTTGTTGAATTGTTGTGTCGGGAATTTGCCATGAAAGACCTAGGACGTTTGCATCATTTTTTAGGAATTGAGGTTACGCAAACAGCAGATGGTCTAATCCTAAATCAAATGCATTATGCTTTGACGTTACTTGAGCGGTTCGGAATGCTTGATAGTAAACCTATGGCTACACCTTTGGAACTTAAACCGCCTATTGAAAAGGCTGCTGCTTCTGTTGATTCTCATTTGTATCGTAGTATAGTTGGTGCTCTTCAGTATTTGACATTAACACACCCTGATATTGCTTTCAGTGTGAATTTTGTTTCTCAGTTTATGCAGGATCCAACAGTGGTGCACATGAAATTTGTTCATCGAATTCTAAGGTATGTTAAAGGGACTTTATCTTTTGGATTACATTTAACTTCCAATTCTTCCTTGATCTTGCAGGGGTTTGCTGATGTGGATTGGGCTGGTTGTCCAGTCACTAGGCGTTCCACAACCGGTTACTGCACGTTCCTTGGAAAAAATTTAATTTCTTGGTGTGCTAAGAAGCAACACACTGTCTCGCGTTCGAGTACCAAAGCTGAGTATAGAGCAATGGCTCATACTGCTGCAGAGCTCACCTGGCTTACATATATACTCCAAGCTTTTTCGGTTTCTATGAAAGTACCTCCTACTCTTTATTGTGATAACATAAGTGCTCTTTATCTTACTATCAATCCCTTATTCCATGCCCGAAGTAAGCATATTGAATTAGACTATCACTTTGTTAGAAAGCGAGTTGCGCAAGGTCTTCTGGTAACCAAATATATTCCTACAACTCAACAGGTTGCTGACATCTTCACCAAACCAATACACAAGTCTGCCTTGTCTATTTTTTGCAGCAAACTTTGCCTCCGACCCCGACCAAGTTTGAGGGGGGATGTTAATGATCACAGCAGTAATAAGGTGTCTTTGTGCGATCAAGTTCGTATATCAGGACCTGTTGTGGAAAATATGGAGCAATAAGGTGTTCTTGGAGAGATAAGGTTGGTTAAATATTTTCCTATTCCTCTGCTAAATAAATTTGGTTGTTGGAGTCTTTGCTTAACTTGCTCTTTGACTTAGTTGGTAGTATTTACAGCCACTATATCTGGCTTTGATATATTGATTTAGTTGCTTCCGTTTTTTAGAGGGATCTGATAGACTTGGCACTTCTATATAAGAGGAATGTTGTACATGATTTGTTTTTTAAGTGAAATAAAGTTCAAAACCTTAACAGCTACTGTTCTTCATTTCTTATTGTTCATAAATTCATTTTTCTGTCTGCAAGGACAGTTCTGGGCAAAAGTACAAAGATCAATCAGACCACAGTTTTTACCATGACACCGTTCTTCTAATTTAATTAAATTTTAATTATCTTCTTATTTTGTGTTATGGACTCTAATTCAATTTCCATCTTGTTTTATTGGTTAACATCTAATTTCTACAAATCAGAAGTTAATCAGCTAATAATATAAAATTGAATTCAGAACAAAATACAAAATTGAAGCCAAACCAGTTGCATTTATTTTATCAACATGGCTTCATGAAAAGAATGTTTAAGATAGAATTTTTATATTTAGAGAGTCACATAAAGTTATAAATAACATTTGTGAATCTGTACCGTGTAAATACGGATTAGTTGGAATTGGAATAACAGATAATTAAAATAAAAAAAATAAATAAAGAATCAAATATCTCCATCTCATACATGTTCAAAACTAAACCAATTTCAATTCCACCACTCCCATTTTTAGAAGTTTCTGGATGTATTAATAATCAATCATTCTCAACTGAAAAAGGTAAGTGTTATTGTTGCTAAATGTTTATTACTATAAAGACAAAAAAGACCTAGGGGATTCGGTTCTTTTCCAACTTTTAAATATGAAATAGCTTTTCTAATTGGAGAAATAAAACATTCAAGAAATTTTAAACCATCTTATACACATAAATTTAAAACATGACATGCACATCTAATATGAAAAAATTTTCTACCAATATTTGATTCACAAATTGATTTAGTGTTGGCAGAAGCATTATCAAAGGAAATTGAAAAAAATTTTTTTGTCAATTTATATTCATTTAAAATTGAAACAATTATTCTATAAAATATTATTTGCAGTATGTTTATTATCAAAAATATGAAATGCAGTAATTCTTTTTTAAATTTTCCAATCATCATCAATCCAATAACATGTAATACCCATATAAGAATGCATTTATCAATGATCACTTCAAATATCACAACAAATTGAAACGCGAATTTTTATTTTAGAAAATAAAAGTTCTAACTCTTTTTTTTCTTTTATAAAGAAATAATAATTCGTTTTATAGCATTTCTTGGCACTCTTTTAACAGAAGGATTAAAACTTTTTGACAATATTGATTAAAACCTACTTTTTCACCAAAACTAAAAGATAAATATTCCATAAAAATCATTTTAGCTAATTCTTTTTTTTTTTTTGTTATTTTTCAGAATATTGAAGTAAAGAAAGGTTAAAAGATGTGTACCCGAAAATTTATGTTTAAGACTGATCAACTCCTATTTTTATTGAATGTTTTGCCTCCAAATGCTTCCAAAATGATCCATAACCACCCGGTTATTTATATTTATAAGATGTTTCACAATAATTGCAAATTACATCGAATATTTTATCACCTTTAAATTACATTGAATAATTGCAAATTACATCGAAACTTTGTCTTACTCTTCGAAAAATTTGTAGGGAGTGAAATCGAAGATGTTATTTATAAAGATAAATAAATATTATGTTTCTCCAATCTTTTCCTTGCCTTTAGCGGAATTTGAGTTTTATCTACTTGTCATTATAAGAAAATAATATGTAACTTGGAAAATTGAATAAAAAAATTAGATAGATAATTAGATATTGGAATTTGAAGAAATTAATTCACAATAATTTGGACAAATAATTGGAGATTGGATTTTGAAGAAATTATTTTGCAATATTTTGGACAATAATTTAAGAATGAAAATTAGAGAGATTGTAGAGTAGAGAATAATATAGAGTACAGATTATTTTGTGTGAGGGGATTGTAAATAGAATGAGGTATTTACAATAAATCCAAAAAATCATTTTTCCACAAATACACTTGAAACTTACCGTTTTGTAGCCGTTTATAGTTGTTATGAGGGGTAATTTGGAGATTCTACAAAACTATTTGAAAAAAAAAAAAAGCTGCTAGAACCGGTGGAACCACAGGTTCCTGTCGTTTAATATAAAATTCAAAATTTGCTTGGAACCTGCGGTTCGAACCATCTATTCCGGACGGTTTCGATCTGTTTTGAGAACCGCCGGTTCACGATTTCAAAAATAGTGGAACCAAAACTGAACCGTAGGCTATCAATTCTAGTTGCAGTTCGAATCGATTCTAATTCCCACTTGTTCCGATTTCAGTTTCCACGGGTTAATAACCGACGGTTTCCGATCAAGATCTGGGGTGTATGTCTAAGATAACGTGGTTTCTACGTTATAGAAAATTATTATTTTATTATTATTATTTATTAATTTATGCATTTAATATTGACTGAGCGTTCATTGGTATGCGTATCACAATTTAAAATGAAGGAATCAATAAGAACTGGTTTCCATTCAGAAGTTTTGATATTGCACATCAATGGGATCACCCAATAGCTCATCATTGAAAATTTTGTATGTCTGCCAAGTGGCTCCGGCCACTGACCTACCCCCGTCAACTACCACCAGATTAACTCTCCCTCTCACATTTTTTGATGCAAGATTTTTCAGATTTCCTCCAGCTGAGCGCGTTTACTTCTACAAACTCGCTGAGTCACCTCTATTCTTCCAATCGGAAATCCTTCCAACCATCAAACTCTCACTCTCACAGACTCTCCTCCATTTTCTTCCTCTCGCTGGCCATCTCACATGGCCGTCGGATTCCTCTAAACCTGTGATTGTTTACACTCCAAATGATGTCGTTTTACTCACAGTTTCCGAGTCTTCGGCCGACTTCGACCGTTTGACAAGCAATGAAATCCTTGAAGTTGCTGAACCAAGACAGTACATTCCTGAGTTAATAATATCAGAAACAATGGCGTCAATAATTGCTTTGCAAATTACATTATTTTCCAATAGAGGTTTTTCCATTGGCATTGCCATGAACCACTCAGTAGTTGATGGAAAAACTGCTTCCATGTTTCTCAAAGCATGGGCTCATATATGCAAAACCAAAAGTATAAGTTTATTGCCGGAGTTAACTCCATCTTTCGACCGCTCCGCAATTAAAGACCCAAATGAGCTTGAGCAATTCTATCTGAATCAGTGGAAAAATATTGATTCAGAATCCAACAGGCGAAGCGTGAAATTGTTGCCCCATCTTCTAGGAGTTTCACCAAACTTATCTCGAGCCACATTTAATTTGACTCGTGAAAGAATCGAGAAACTCAGAGAAATTGTATTTAGTTACCACAAGAACCAGGTTACCGAATCAAAGCCCACTAAAAATCTTCATTTATCTACAGTTGTCGTTATATGTGCTTATTTGTCAGTCTGTGCAGTAAAAGCTAGAGGCGGAGACACTAACAGAAAGGTTTACATTCTAGTACCAGTGGATTGTAGGAGCAGATTAAATCCTCCAATTCCATCAAATTATTTTGGTAATTGTCTATATGTTCTTAACACAGTTGCAGAAGCAAGAATTTTCATGGAGGAAAATGGAGTGGCTATTATAGCAGAGAAGCTAAGTGACTCAATACAAGGGCTGGAGACAGGGAAAGCGCTTTTTAAAGAAGAAAAGGAAAGGCATGGGAGGATGAGAGGCGAAGGAGCAGCTGTGCAAAAGGTCGGGATAACTGGATCACCTCTGTTTAAGTATTATGAAGAGGATTTTGGATGGGGAAGACCTGAGAAGGTGGAGATTGTGTCTATAGATAGAGTTAATGGTGTTTCTTTGATGGACAGTAGAGATGGAAATGGAGGAGTTGAGATTGGGATGGTTTTGCCCAGGCTTGAAATGGAGTCTTTTGCCTCACTTTTTCTTCAACGCCTTAATTAATGATATTTCTCTATTATGAAATTTCATTTTTCATATGTACTAATTTTGTATATTTATTTGTAGTTTTTAGTTTTTAATATAATAAGATTGATTGCATCACAGTCACAAATTAATTTTTGAGTACCATTCATCTCTCTAATTCAATAATAAAGTTTCTTTATTCAAATAATTTATAAATTCTTTTATTTAATTTATCCTATTATGTATAATTTTAAAGCTTTTACTACTAATTCACAATATATAATTTCTTTATCTATAAATAAACTGTAATTCTTCTGCGAATAATTTCTCTTATAATATTAAAATCATGAATTGGTCTGAACAAAGTATGTACTAAGCATATACTGGTTTGGATCCAAATTTTCTTCCAGTTCTCTCCTTCCAATCGAGCATAGATAAACGACGGAGCCGTTTCTGATTCCTGGTCCGAAATCCATGGCTTCGGCTTGGCGGAAAATCCTCCTGAATTTGTAAGTGTGGTGGACACTGAAATCCCATAAAACAACAGCAAAAGGGTCTATTTTAATAAGCCCAAAGATGTTAATGCACTCAGACTATTTGTGTTTTTTGGGCTTTCCATGGCCCACTGGAGGCCTTTGCACTATGAAGGCTAATTTGCATGCAAGTAAAGAGGTGAATATACGGTTTCCAATTAATGTATTTGACTGTAATAGAAAGATTAAATAATAATTAAACCATTTAAAAATCAGGAACTTACTGAAATTTTCTTGAATTTTCCCATGATATACATTTGGTACTCCCTGTATCCCGAAATATAAGTCGTTTTTGGATGATTATTTTGTTCCAAAATATAAATCGTTTTGAATATTTTAAAAAGTAATAAATAATGTTTTTTCAATATTACGCTTATTTAGATTAGATATAATAAATATTTTCACAAGTAATTATTGATTTTGAGATAAATGATAATTTAATCAAATTACTTTTGAATTTGTTATAATCTAGGAGAATTACTTGTTTATGTAATCTTTGCGTAAAATCCTTAAACGAATTACATTTGAGAAGAGATGAAGTATATTACAATCTTAAATTAGTAACATTATAAGAAAAATGCTGACATTTAAATTCTTTTATTAGTTCAAAAGTGTTTGGCTTCTTTAAAAAATTAAGGAGGTGTACGAAATTCTCAAGCTATATTGATAAAATTAATCGCCCAAAGGATATTTATAAATCCATTAGCAATTTAGGCTTTATTTTAGTTTTTTTTTTTTTTTTTTAAATCAATACAACATATTCGATTATACTCAGAAGTTTAGTGTTGCGATAAAAAAGCATTTAATTTAAAAAATTAAATTTCCAAATCGTTTAATTTCAAAAGTTGCAATAATTTTATAGGTTTTCCTAATTTTGCTTTTTACGTTGTAGTCGGAATTTCTTAAAAGAAAAGAATGATATAGAAGGAGTAGCATGCTTGGGAAAGTGAGATGCGTTTACGGAACATATTGCTAGCTTTTGACTACTTTTCAGCACTAGAAACACTCACATTTCTTGAGTTTGATAAGCTTTTTTTTCCTCTGATTTCCCAACTAATACATCAATATCAGATAAATTTCGTTACAGAATTTATGATTTTTTTTTTCTTTTCTTTAAGTACTTTTTCACAATCGATTTCCTAAAATGAGAACTCAAGAATACTTTACTATTTGAGTTGGATATTACAAGTCTACTTTAATATACAATATCGATAAAATAATTGAAAAACAAAGAAAATATCTTATTTGTGATAGAAAAATGAAGTCCATCTTTAGTGCTTTCAGGTGTAACAATTATCTCAAACTCAAATTAAATTTTTGCAACCTCTCCTTTCTTTCAAAGATTTTAATTAAATTCAAAAAACTAGAAATTCAATCCATTCTTCCTCTATTCAATTTAAATGTGGACATACAGAAATGTTCATTTTTACCTTTCTTTTACATGGCTTTTTCTTTTTCTCCTTCTCCTATTTTGGGATTGCTGCTTCTTCTGTCATGCAGGTACAGTTGTGTCGATTGTTAGGCCATGAAAAAGGAAAAAGGAAACCCTAGAACCAAGAAAAGAAGAGATAGGGGAAAATATATTTTGTACAGTGATCAGAAAGAGACAGTGAAGATCGATGCAGGCAGTGAGTAATGCTTAAGATGGCAGAGAAAGTGAAACCCAAATCACAAATGTCACGAAATTAATAGACAAACAGAAATATTTTTACCAACATCTCGTTTTTCTCTACGTCTCTTTTGCTTAGGAGTTATGACTCTCCCTGCATAATTAATTAATTAACACGTACTGAGGCTGTAAAGAATGATAGTATTTGCCTGAAATATCTTATCCTATTTATCAACTTCACCAACAATTTTAGACACATAAAAAGTTGTATTTGATAATGGGGGGAAATGAATAGTTACTATGGTGAAATTCTTAACACTTGTTCAGCTTGTACATCAAAATATGTAACGCAGTTATATATTCCCCATGGTTTTTTTTTTTAAAAAAATTTTCCAACGAGTATATTCATACTCTTTTAGTATGAGACTAATTTTATTTCGAGGCTGCTTTTATATTGTAAAAATAATACAAAAAAACTCAAATGTGTCTTATTACTTGAATCACTTTTCATGGATTAAAATTTTATATGTGTATGGCTATGGTATATCAAATTCAGACTTAACAAGAAAAAAAAATTAAATCAATTAAAATTTTCAGTTTGGTTTAGATAATAGTATTAATATCTAATTCTTCCAAAAAAAAACCTTAATATAATTTCTAATATATAGTATTAATATCTAATTCTTCCCAAAAAAAAATCAAATGAATTAAATTTTTCGCCATCTAACTATTCTGTGGTCTGGCCAGGAGATATATATATGCAGGTGAAGATGTTTAATAATTAGTTTATAGATTAATTTTTTTTTTTATCAGCAAAAAGAAGAATTAATTTTATTAATGGTGAATGAAGAAAAAGTTAGCTAATCAAATTCTAACAGGTCCCTTTCCGCTGGCACACAGATTGGATAGCCAAGTAAATTAATTAATTAGGTAAAAATCTGAAGCTAACACTAGTGTGTGGAATCTGGGGACCATTACAATTTGGCAATAATAATAATAATGATAATAATTAATGGTGGTAACAGTCAATCAGAACTGTATTAGAAACCTTTCTACTGTTCTTCTTGATATGTCCACCACTGCTTGTTTATGTACAAAGACAGAAAGATATAACAAAACCCTTAAAACTGTTCTCATCTGTCTCTTTCGTCCTGTAATTTCTAAACAAAGCAATCAAGAACCCTTCTCTTTCTCCTGTCAACGACACTAAATAGTAAATAGTCTGGTAGTTGAAGAACCACATAACTTCAAAACAAAATGGCTATTTGATAACATCAGATCAATCTCACCAGTGTTATCTTCAAAAGCTTGTGTATATATCGACTCTTTTAGGGTTTCTTGTATTGCTTCTTTTTTTTTTTTTTTTTTTAATTCTTTCTTTCTTTCTTTCTTTCTTACTTTCTCCTTTTCCTGGAAAAGGATAAGCAAGTAGTTAAATCTAACTATATTTTCATTTGAAGAAGGATTAAGACAAAAAAGCTGAAACATTTTTGGAGTCCAATAGCTGGAAAAGCAAAAACGTTAATCTTTTTCAATTTAATTATATTCATTATTTCCTCTATCTACTCCCTTTTGATGGCTTTGAAAAACTGTTCTTTTATTTATTGAATTTTAGGGTTATGGGCTGCAAATTTTTTCTGCTTCTACCAAATTAGCAATCTGTACTAAGAGACCTAAATGGCATATTAATTACTCATCCCATAATGTGAGAAACGAGCAAACATGCAATTTTCTATGCAAGATTTAAAAAATTTAGAAGGAAGAATTTTCTTAATTGTTTCTTCATTATCTTGAATAAATTTTACTAATTTTGCAATGTTCCTGACCTAATTAATTAGATAAACCCACAATTTTATTTTGCTTCCTTTTGAAAAATTTCAATTCATGGGCTAATATGTATATATTACTAATTACATCTTTTTCTTGCCCTGACAATTAGCCTAGTCATTTCCTTGTCTTGCAGAGAATTTTATCAGCAATAGCAACAAGTAAACTAAAATATAAGCAAGCAAGTCACAGACGGATTCTGATCAAGATTTCAGAACAATTGTCACCGTCAGTGGCGGCCACAACAAGAGTCAAATTATTCAGCTATGTAGGGTTCCATCGCCTCCCCAAGGACTGAATTCCCTATCATTGAAACGAAGGTAGGTAATACATATATATAGAGAGAGACCAATTCTAATTAATAAACGCTTATAAATGTTTCAAAGAAGAAGAAGAAGAAGAAATAAAATTGCATACATTTTCTTGTTTCTTTCCTCCATAAAACGGATGGCTTACGTTGCTTTGTCAGCTGTTAGGTTTGAATACTTCAACTTGCTCCATGCATATCTCTCTGCAGCAAAAGTTTTCTGCGGTCCTGTTTCTTTGATAATAAGTTTATAGGCTGGTCCCTCCCCTCCAAATAGGTTTTCTTACAGTATGACAATATTCTTACAGTTTGTATGTACACCACAACTTTTAGAGCCCAAGAATTGATAAATTGCATTAATTACTGCATATATTTCACGATAGTCTGTCTTGATTAATTTCTAAACAGTTGGTGATTATGATTAACCAAAAGTCAAGAGCCTTGAAATGTTAAGCAAGCATAATTAGCATATTAATTAGTTTCAATTCTAATTAACTGAGCATGCATTCTTCAACAAAGATGACAAGGATTGATCAGAATTTTACAAAACCTTTTTCGTAGTTGTCGATAAAGCATGACTCACCGCTTTTCAAAATGTAAAGAATGGTCCCCAATTTAATCTTTTAGTTAATTATGTAAATTTTTTTCTTTTTTTTCTCTAAAACTGATGATGTTTTTTTTTTTTTTTTTTTTTTTTTTTTTTTTTTTTTTTTTTTTTAAACAAGAAGGTGTAATCCTGAGAGTGTAAAAGTTTTTTGCTATTCCGACAATATATGCATTCCGTGTTCTCACTTTAAAGGGAATTGAAATGACTTACTATTTCAACCAAGACCCTTGATCAGGTTTTTAAACTACAGCTAAGTATTGAAACTTGCTATCTTGACAAAGGAAAATTAGCCCTAACAAATATTCATTGAGACAATGATTGTTCAACATGCGTGATAAAGGAAATGATAAGACATTGACTAGCACATTTATTTGACCAATGGCGAACCACACCACGTGGCATAACAGCTGCCATTGCTTTGCCTTTACGTCTTCCTCCTTGGAGCATGGTCGGTTGAATTCCGGCATCTTCCTTTCTCAAATGCTTCAACTTCACCAATAAGTTTATTCTCTGCAATTAAAGCAAACTTGTAGGCAGCAGCTATAGCTTGGTTGAAGTTCACAAGGGGGTGCTAAGTAAAGTAGTGCAAAGGTTGACAGATCTATCTATTCCTTTCTATACACTGTAAGTCCATTTTAATCTTAAATCCTATATGCTTAACCTAGCTATAATCAAGTAAAAATTTCCCCTTCTTTGGAAAGCTTTTCTTCCTTCATTTATATCAATTCAAGTTTTCAATTTTTCCCATGTATATTAAAGCTACAACTGTGTTTGTCCTCTTCAAATTTGATAAGGGTTCTTGAGGACTATCAATCTATTCAGCTTCAATCCATAAAATACTACTAAATTCTAACCTGTCTTGTTGAATTCCTTTCTAATTATGGAAAGATCTCTCCTTTTCTTGATTTACATATCTTCTCTTTCAATATGGGGAATTGGGATTTGAATAGATTTTTTTTTTCTTTTTCTGATCGGCAAATAATCAAGAAATACTTCAGTTAATATTGAATAGATCTAGCTAGTGCTAATAACAACATACATGACAGATTAATTGCTCGCTCTTTATTTTCATGTTTCCATGGATATGAAATAGATAATCATGATTTCTTGGATGATCATGAAAGTTTACACTATAATTTTACTAGTTGAGTTACCTTTGCAGCAATGATGAGAGCCATAAGAGATGATTAGTAGTTCAAAAGAAGTGGATTCTCCATCAGAAAAGGAGGGAGATCATGCAAGTAGTTATCATGATCATGGAAAGAGTAGTACAAAGGCTTCTTCGTCTAGCTCAGCAACACCATGGTTAAGATTGAAAGATCCAAGAATTGTTCGGGTTTCGCGTGCTTTTGGAGGAAAAGATAGGCATAGTAAAGTTTGCACTATAAGGGGATTGAGAGACAGAAGAGTTAGGCTTTCAGTTCCAACAGCCATCCAATTGTATGATCTTCAAGATAGGCTTGGACTTAATCAACCTAGTAAAGTTGTTGATTGGTTACTAAATGCAGCTAAGCATGAAATTGATGAACTCCCTCCACTTCCAATTCCACCAGTCAATTTTGCCCTAAACCATCAAGCAATGTTAAGTAGTAGTGAAATTGGAGCTTCTCAATCCAACAAATTGAATAGCAGCATCAGTTGGGAAGAAAATCAAGGAGTTGTATTAAGTTCTACTAGACCCAATTTTTGGACAACCGATGCACATTTGAAGAATAAATCAAAACATGTTGCTACAAGTGAGAAAGAAAATTGGACGACAAGAAGAAATGAAGAGGATAATAAACAAAAAAGCAATGAAGTTGCGGCATCAAGTAGTTTCTTTCCTAGAACTACTCATTCTTCTTCGCCGGCGGGTTTGATAAACAATGCAATCCCATATACTTCTTTTTTTCAATTAGAACATCCAAGTTTTCCTTTATCTCATATGGGAAGCCATGGATTTGTAAGTCAAACAGATTATCATCATGATCTGCACAACCTAAATTCTATTCCATTACCATCCACTTTATCTTTATCATCTGGGTCTCAAATTTTCCCTTATTTCCCTTCACATGCTACAACTGAAATAGATCATCCGAAACAAATAAACCACTTTCAGATGTTGACTCCAAGCGCCCAAACCCTATTCCCAAATTCTCTTACTCCAACTCCATTCTCTTTAAATCAATCTGCTAGACCTTTCCATTTCAGTGTAACAAACCCTAGACTTTTCCATTCCCATAATAGTGGAAGTCAACCTGATAAGGACCAGGATCAATTTCCTTCTAAATGACATCAACGGCATATATATACATACATGTCTATATATACACAAGGAGCACAAAAGTAAGGAAACAATGCAAAGCCTCAACTTGTTATTATCCTGGCCCTGGGGAGACCAAAAAAGGTAGTATAATTATTTCAAC